>NW_025381172.1:0-1717 GCF_016433145.1 Gracilinanus agilis | reverse complement strand
AGAATCGTGGGGAGTGGGGCACGGGGGAGTGGGCTCCTACATGAGTAAGGGATAGAGTGCCAGGTTGGGAATCAGGAAGACCTGAGTTTAAACTGGTCCTCAGACACTTACTAGCTGTGTGATGCTGGGCAAGTCGCTCAACTCTGTTTGCCTCAGTTTTTTCATCTGTAAAACGAGCTGGAGAAGGCAATGGCAAACTGCTTCCGTATCTTTACCAAGAAAACCCCAAATGAGGTGGTGGAGAGTCAGACACAATTAAAATGAGTGAATAACAACAACTGATCACTGGATAGCTTTGGAGAGAGGACACACTGACATAGAGGCTCTCTGTTGGAGAAGAGGCACCTCACATCCTTCAGGAATATCCTAGAACCTGAGGGGGAGATGCAACCAGCATCTCTGGGAGAGAGAGGCCAGTCATCGTTGCTTTGAGCTGAATTTAATTGTATTGTAATAAAGAAAGGGATTCATGGGAATCTTTACTGCTACCTGTTTCTATGATAGCCAGATCTTTGTGGTGGTGGTGGGGAATTATCTTTTAAAAATATTAGAGGTGACAAATCAAATTTGTGTTTGTTGAATGACTACTGAATTTCTGGGACTGGGATGAAGGAAGAGGAAAAACACATTTAGAATATTCAACTGGGAACCATCTTGGGTCTGCATCTTCAATTGCTGAGCCCCTTAGAGGGATTTTTTGTTTGCTGTTAAATCAATACGCAAAGAACACCATTTGCAAATAGAGTTTTATGACAACTGATTTTTAATAAACTTGGCAAATAGGTATAGCTCCTTAATGACACTAGTTCCTCCAGTGATGTTAGTAGCAGTGTTAACAGTTTTTCATAGGGGAAAAAAGATATGACCTACTGAGGCAAAAGATCTTGTATTTCCTGTTCTCCAATCACTGGGTACATCTGGTTACTTTAGAACTTAAAAATCTTAGCCCTCTTAGAAGTTATTTTGTCCAACACTTTAAAAAAAATACATTTTGTCTTAGTATCAATTCTAAGAAAGAAGAGTCTCAAGGGCTAGATGATTGGGGTTAAGTGACTTGCCCAGGATCATATAGCTAGGATATGTCTGAGACCAGATTTGAACTCATGTCCTCCTGACTCTAAGCTTGGTGCTGTGCTACCTAAGTGTCCCACCAACATTCTTTTTAAAAACTTTCTTCTTTTATTTTTTGTTAATCTAAACTAGACACAAACATTTCCATGTACAAAGAAGAACAGAAAAATGATTATTAATTAAGTGAATCTCTATTCCATACAACTTGGTTTTTAAAGTATATAATAAATTTGATACTTCAGTTCCAAAGATGTCCTTGTTTGTTGATGTACCCCTCTCAACTTGCTTGCATTCTCTTCTGTGCATTTAAAAATATTTTATTGGTGGCAGCTAGGTGGCTCAGTGGATGGAGAGCCAGGTCTGGAGACAGGAGGTCCTGGGTTCAAATTTGGCCTCAGATATTTCCTGGCTATGTGACCCTGGGCAAGTCACTTAACCCCCATTGCCTATCCCTTACTGCTCTTCTGCCTTAGATCCAATACACAGTCTTGATTCTAAGGTGGAAGGTAAGGGTTTTTAAAAATAATTTTTAAAAATATTTTATTGTTGCTTTTTTCTTTTAATCACTACTTTCCCCCACCCCAATTTTCCTTGCCCCCAAATTTAAAAAAATACTCTCTTTTGTAATAAAAAAGAATAAACAAAA
>NW_025381171.1:0-4716 GCF_016433145.1 Gracilinanus agilis | reverse complement strand
CAGCCATTCTGGCTGGCAATTTGGAATCATGCTCAAAGGGCTATAAAAGAATGCTTGCCCTTTGATCCAGCCATACCATTGTTGAGTTTGTACCCCAAAGAGATCATAGATAAACAGACTTGTACAAAAATATTTATAGCTGTGCTTTTTGTGGTGGCAACAAACTGGAAAAGGAGGGGATGTCCTTCAATTGGGGAATGGCTGAACAAACTGTGGTATATGCGGGTGATGGAATACTATTGTGCTAAAAGGAATAATAAACTGGAGGAGTTCCAAGCGAACTGGAACGACCTCCAGGAACTGATGCAGAGCGAAAGAAGCAGAACCAGAAGAACATTGTACACAGAGACTGATATACTGTGGTAAAATTGAATGTAATGGACCTCTGTACCAGCAGCAATACAATGACCCAGGACAATTCTGAAGGACTTATGGTAAAGAACGCTACCCATATTCAGAGGAAGGACTGCAGGAGAGGAAACATATAAGAAAAACAACTGCTTGAACGCATGGGTTGGGGTAGAGGATGTGGACTCGAAACTACCACACCAATGCAACTACCAACAATTTGGAAATAGGTCTTGATCAAGGACACATGACAAAAGTAGTGGAAATGTGCGTTGGCCATGGGTGGAGGGAGTGCGGGGGGAGGGGGGGGAAGGAGAATGTAGGAGCATGAATCATGTAACTATGTAAAAATGAATATTAATAAATGTTTAAATTTAAAAAAAAAAGAAAAGAAAACTGCTGGGCCTCTATATGTTGAGCACCAAGGAACATCACAACAAATAAAATTGACTAAATTTTAACAGAAAGAAGTTATTATAGACGTAGAAGTTATCCTTGAGTCAGGTATTTCTGCAGCATCAGAACCAAGATCCTCTGTAAAAAAAGGATTAAAAGAGGTAATTTAGAAAAATCAATCAATACATTGTCTGTTTCCCAGCATGAATAGCATTCTTTTTTAAATGTTTATTAATATTTATTTCTTAGAAAAGTTAACATAGTTACATAATTCATGCTCTTACTTTCCCCTTCACCCCCCCAAATTCCCCCACACACACCATGTCTGATGCGTATTTCCACTGGTTTTAATATGTGTCATTGATCAAGGCCTATTTCCAAATTGTTGATAGTTGCATTGGTGTGGTAGTTTCGACTCTACATCCCCAATCATGCCCACCTCAACCCATGTGTTCAAGCAGTTGCTTTTCTTCTGTGATTCCACTCCTGCAGTTCTTCCTCTAAATGTGGGTAGTGTTCTTTTCCGTAAGTCCCTCAGAATTGTCCTGGGTCACTGCATTACTGCTAGTACAGAAGTCCATTACATTCTATTTTACCACAGTGTATTGGTCTCTGTGTACAATGTTCTTCTGACTCTTCTCCTTTCGCTCTGCATCAATTCCTGGAGGTCTTTCCAGTTCACATGGAATTCCTCCAGTTTATTATTCCTTTGAGCAAAATAGAATTCCATCACCAGCATATACCGCAACTTATTCTGCCATTCCTCAATTGAAGGGCATGCCCCCTCATTTTCCAGTTTTTTGCCACCACAAAAAGCACACCTATAAATATTTTCGTGCAAGTCTGTTTATCTATGATCTCTTTGGGGTACAAAACCAACAATGGTATGGCTGGATCAAAGGGAAGGCATTCTTTTATAGCCCTTTGAGCATAGTTCCAAATTGCCAGCCAGAATGGTTGGATCAGTTCACAGCTCCACCAGGAATGCATTGATGTCCCAGTTTTGCCACATCCCCTCCAGCATTCATTACTCTCCTCTTCTTTCATTTTAGCCAATCTGCTAGGTGTGAGGTAATACCTCAGAGTTGGTTTGATTTGCATTTCTCTAATTATTAGAGATTCAGAACACTTTCTCATGTACTTATTGATAGTTTTGATTTCTTTACCTGAAAATTGACTATTCGTGTCTCTTGCCCATTTATTAATTGGGGAATGGCTTGATTTTTTATACAATTGATTTAACTCCTTGTATATTTGAGTAATTAGACCCCTGTCAGAGTTTTTTGGTATAAAGATTTTTTCCCAATTTGTTGTTTCCCTTCTGATTTTGGCTACATTGTTTTTATTTTTACAAAAGCTTTTTAGTTTGATATAATCAAAATCATTTATTTTACATTTTGTAATTTTCTCTAACTCTTGCTTGGTTTTAAAATCTTTCCTTTCCCGGAGATCTGACAAGTAAACTATTCTGGGTTCACTTAATTTTTTTTTAAACCCTTGTACTTCGGTGTATTGTCTCATAGATGGAAGATTGGTAAGGGTGTGCTAAAGGGGTCAAGTGACTTGCCCAGGGTCACACAGCTGGGAAGTGGCTGAGGCCAGGTTTGAACCAAGGACCTCCTGTCTCTAGGCCTGACTCTCACTCCACTGAGCTACCCAGCTGCCCCCTTCACTTAATTTTTTATAGTTTCCCTCTTTATATTCAAGTCATTCACCCATTCTGAATTTTTCTTGGTGTAGGGTGTGAGATGTTGATCTAGACCTAATCTCTCCCATATTGTTTTCCAAATTTCCCAACAGTTTTTGTCAAATAGTGGATTTTTGTCCCCAAAATTGGGCTCTTTGGATTTATCATATAGTGTCTTGCTGATGTCACTTACCCCAAGTCTATTCCACTGATCCTCCCTTCTGTCTCTTAGCCAGTACCATACCGTTTTGATGACTGCTGCTTTATAGTATAGTTTAATATCTGGTACTGCTAGGCACCCTTCCTTCACATTTTTTTCATTATTTCCCTAGATATTCTTGATCTTTTGTTATTCCAAATGAAATTTATTATAGTTTTTTCTAATTCAGTAAAGAAGTTTTTTGGTAGTTTGATAGGTATGGCGCTAAATAGGTAAATTAATTTGGGTAGAATGGTCATTTTTATTATGTTAGCTCGTCCTACCCATGAGCAATAAATGTTTTTCCAATTGTTTAGATCTAGTTTTAATTGTTTGGAAAGTGTTTTGTAGTTGTTTTCGTATAATTGCTGTGTTTGTTTTTGTAGATAGATTCCTAAGTATTTTATATTGTCCAGGGTGATTTTACATGGTGTTTCTCTTTCTACTTCTTTCTGCTATGATGTGTTGAAAATATATAGAAATGCTGATGATTTATGTGCATTTATTTTGTATCCTTCAACTTTGCTAAAGTTGTTGATTATTTCTATGAGCTTCTTAGTTGATTCTCTAGGATTTTTTAAGTATACCATCATATCATCTGCAAAGAGTGATAGCTTAGTCTCCTCCTTGCCTATTTTGATACCTTCAATTTCTTTTTCTTCTCTAATTGCTACTGCTAGTGTTTCTAGTACTATGTTGAATAATAGAGGAGATAATGGGCATCCTTGATTTTATTGGAAAGGCTTCTAATTTATACCCATTGCATATGATGCTTGTTAATGGTTTTAGGTATATACTGTTTATTATTTTTAGGAAAGGTCCTTCTATTCCTATACTTTCCAGGGTTTTCAATACGAATGGGTGCAGTATTTTGTCAAAGGCTTTTTCAGCATCTATTGAGATAATCATGTGGTTTTTGTTTGTTAAATTGTTGATATGGTCAATTATGTGGATGGTTTTCCTAATGTTGAACCATCCTTGCATTCCTGGTATAAATCCTACCTGATCATGGTGGATGATCCTCTTGATTACTTGCTGGAGTCTCTTTGCTAATATTCTGTTTAAAATTTTTGCATCTATGTTCATTAGGGAGATTGGTCTATAGTTTTCTTTCTCTGTTTTTGATCTACCTGGCTTTGGAATCAGTACCATATTTGTGTCATAAAAGGAATTTGGAAGGACTCCTTCTTTTCTTATTTCATAGAAGAATTTGAATAGTATTGGGATTAGTTGCTCTTTAAATGTCTGATAGAATTCACTTGTGAATCCATCAGGCCCTAGCGATTTTTTCTTAGGAAGTACTTTGATGGCTTGTTCAATTTCTTTTTTCTGATATGGGATTATTTAGGTATTCTATTTCTTCTGCTGTTAATCTAGGCAATTTGTATTTTTGTAAATATTCATCCATATCTCTTAGATTGCTATATTTATTGCCATATAATTGGGCAAAATAGTTTTTAATGATTCCTTTAATTTCCCCTTCATTAGAGGTGAGGTCTCCCTTTTCATCTTTGATACTGTCAATTTGGTTTTCTTCTTTCCTTTTTTTATTAGATTGACCAGTACTTTGTCTATTTTATCTGTTTTTTCAAAATACCAGCTTCTAGTCTTATTTATTAATTCAATAGTTCTTTTACTTTCGATTTTATTAATTTCTCCCTTGATTTTTAGTATTTCTAATTTAGTTTTCATCTGGGGATTTTTAATTTGCTCGCTTTCTAATTTGTTGAGTTGCATTCCCAATTCATTAATCTCTGCCCTCCTTAATTTGTTAATATATGCACTCAAGGATATAAATTTCCCTCTGAGTACTGCCTTGGCTGCATCCCACAGAGTTTGGTAGGATGTCTCATTATCATCATTCTCTTCAATGAAATTGTTGATTGTTTCTATGATTTCTTTTTTGACTAGCTGGTTTTGGAGAATCATATTATTTAATTTCCAATTAGTTTTTGATTTTCCTGTCCAGGTGCCCTTACTAATTATTATTTTTATTTCATTATGATCTAAGAAGGTTATATTTATTATTTCTGCTCTTTTGCATTTGTTTGCAATATTTCTATGCCCTATTACATGGTCAATCTTT
>NW_025381170.1:0-5658 GCF_016433145.1 Gracilinanus agilis | reverse complement strand
ACAGAGAGAGAGAGAGAGAGAGAGAGAGAGAGAGAGAGAGAGAGAGAGAGAGAGAGAGAGAATCACTAGCACAGCAGGAAGACCACTGGCAAACAAGAACATTTTATGAGGGTAGCAACTACAGTTACTATAATTTTTGGCCAATATGAAATGATTTAAAGAAAGAAAAAAACTCCACATTATCAGATATTGTGTATTACATACATGTGAGGGATGTGTTTTTACAGAATCTAGAAATTAAGCTGTGAGCTTGATTAAGGGCAGAGGAACTGTGTCTTCTTTGAACTTTGCATCACCCCCACTGTCTATCCACAATGCTCTGCACATAGTAGGTGTTTAATCTAAGTATGTTGAATGGATGCTATAATTTTGCATTTGCAGATTATTTAAAAGATGAAAATGCAGAATTCATTCATTCCACATTTTACACCTAGAAGGCACGGTGATGGGGTGAGAGCTAATACAGCTAAAATACAAGGTGTCCCAAAAACCTTGGTGCATCTAGAGAAGGAATTTTTGGAGCCAGATGGCTGCAGATCAAAGCAGACTGTCTTCCACATCCGTGTATTTATGGTTTTATTTGGGAGTTTTGGTTTTGTATGAGTGTGCTGCTACAACAATCACCACTATGGAAGTGTGTTTTTCATGATAATACGCTTATGGCCCAAATCAAATTGTTTACCATCTCTGAGTGGGGGAGGGAAGGAAGGGAGAGAGATGGTTTGGATCTTAGAATTTTGGAAAATATATGTGGAAAATCATTATTATATGTAATTGGGAAAATAAAATATTTTTTATTTAAAAACAAAGCCTTGGTGCAGTGTTTAGTAGCTTGAATAGCTTAAGAGGGCAAAAACTAGAATTTAAAATTGGACTAAGACTTTCGGGCCTTCAAAGTCTTTAATGACATCAAAGGGGGTGTGGTAATAAATTATAAAACAGGTAATTCTCTGATAGGGCAAAGGGGAAATGCAGATAAAATACTTTAGGTAAAATTGAGGAAGGATAAAACACTTACAGTTGGGTGTGGGAGGGCAGGGTCTTGATCAGGAAAGTTTGCCATGAAGGAGATCTTTACCTTGGGCCTTTATGGAAGACAAAGCTTATGAAAGGTGGAGAAAAGGAGGGGAGAGCATTCCTGGCATAGGACAGAAAGGGTCCAATCATATGGTAGTGGGAGATGACATGTTAACTTCTAAGAAGAATTTGAGTTCTCTTTAAAAACAACTAAATAATTAAGAATATTTTTCCATGGTTCCAAGGTTCATGTTCTTTCCCTCTCTCTTCCCTCCCCTCTCCTGGAGCTGACTAGCAATTCCACTGGGTTATACATGTATAAGGGTTCAAAACATGTTATTAATATTTGCAATAGAGTGATCAGTTAAAGTCAACATCCCCAGTCTTATGTGTCATTTAAAATCACTTGGGATACTTGGAACTACATTTCCCGTGATCCCTAATGGGTTTCCTGTTTTGGATGATGTATTCAAGGTGAGGGACTGTTTGAAATTAGGGGGAAGTGACTTGGAACTTCCTCTTTAGTTACCTGAGCTCGAGGAGAGAGGAAGGTAAATGGCTGAGGTGAGGTTGGAATAGGTTTTTCTTACAGGCGCATGGTCAGTCTATCTCTATCAGCATGGCTTTTATTAAAATACTATTCTCCCTTTTGATCTCGGCCCTCATCATTTTTAATAATAACAGTTTGGCGAACCAGGAGGTCGAAATTCGAACTCTCAATCTTCCAGATAGCCTAACGATAGCCATGCTTTCTTTTTGGCCTGGCTCAGCTCTTTTGAGCACTTTTTTAATAAAGGAAAGTGGCTTTCCTTGCCATGCCACCTTGGGAGGTAAGGCCAGCCAATTCTGGCTTTTGGCTTTAAAACTAAAATGCTGGAGCCCAGCCAGTGTGTCTCTGCCGCTGATCTCCATTCCTGCAGTGCCGCAAGCCTGCAAGCGTCCCAGTGCCTCTTCCATCCTGCTTCGCTGGTGCTAGTGCTGACCTTCCACTACAACCCTGAGCCCCAACAGCGATGACCCCCGGCTGCTGCTTTCACTGCCACCCAGTCCTGACTTGCCGAGATCTTCAGAAACTTCTTCAGCTGCTGCTAAACATTTGGTATTGCCCGCCCTCCCTCTTGGTAATGGCCTGCATTCTAGCCCTCCACGTGTTTCTCTAAAGACCTAATTTAGGCAACCCCCACAAGCTCTCCACGTGGGTATTTTCTACAAAACTGACCTAAGCTTTTTCTCTAGCCCTGAGCCCATGACCCGACACCACGTGGACCTAGCGTTTACCCTTAATCGGGCCGCATGGCCTATTCACCCCCATACCTGCTCAGAACTTTGAACTGAGAGCAAAGACTGATTATAAAAAAAAACTCCTTAAACTCAGCAGAAATCAATCAAAAGAACCTTAAATTGAACAAGGGGTGAACTTTTAAACCTCGGAACTGAATGAGTTTTATTTCTGTTTTAGAGAGACTGTATCTTACTGTATTTTGCTAATTAGTTTTGCAAATTAATCTTGCTTATTTCATTGATTTTCCTGTTGCACTGAATCATTTTAAGTTAATTAGTTTGTGGCTGCTACATTAATTCTGTTTATGATTTTATTGTAACTCCCAAATAATGAGAAAAATATTAGAACTGGTAAGAGGTTTTGACCAGATGGTTATCTGATACTCATATTATATTTCCTAATTTATTTCAGGTTTCATTTTTACTGTAATCAACAACAATGCTATGTTCTCGTACCATTTGAAAGTTACACATTTTAAAAGTTATAAATTGCCTTAATTTTGTTCGACTTTGGAGAGTTTGGTGATTGCCTTGTGATTTAAATTGTAATTTTATGAGAGGTCTTTTAAAAAATTTACTTTAGATGCTTAGTACCCTTCTGTATAAATGATAAGGTTTTTATGTATTTATTTTAAAGAATTGTTGTCTTAAAGGATAAGCTTTATATATTTTATTGTGAAGAATTGTTGTCTTATATTTTTTTTATATGTTAGTCTATGTTTTAGCCTCTTTTATCAGAAGGGTCTAGAATTCTTGAGGATAATTTAGACCAGAAGGTTTTTTTTTTTTTAATAACAAGTTTTTATATGGAAGCAGTAACAGAATTTGTTGAGAAACCCTTAGCCAAGGTTTAAAAGTTGGAACAAGTATATGATTTTTTTGAACATCATTGTTTATTGTTTTAAAATGTGTTATTAGAAATATGGTACTCTATTTGAATGTGCATTGTGAATCTGCTATTTTGTAAAACCCACTTTCTCTCACAGAAAATCTCATTTTGGGGTACCAAAACCCTTCTAGTTCTAAGCTGTATATATATTTTTGATTTGTTAAAACATTTTTTAATTAGAGCAATTGATTTTTCCCTTTTTCTCATCTTGTACTGGAAGTACATATATAATCATTATTTATCCTTTTTTTTTTATTCTACAGCGAAATAAGCTCAATGCAAATACCTGAGCCTGAGCCTGAGACTATGGGATTGTGATTTAATGCCTCTCTGATTCCAGGAGAAGTGCTGAGCCACATGGTCAGAGACTTGACTAAAAGATATGCTTGAATTAAAGAGTTCTATGTCAATACTTTAGGGCTTGGAAATTGGGGTTTGAGTCCTGGAGTCCCAGTCTTTTCTAAAACTTTAGAGGACGTGGGTCCCCTCAACTTAAATTCCTAGTGAAGCACCTAAGATTGGCTATCATATAATGGCTCATTCCCTGAGAAGGTGCAGGGAAAAACCGGATCAAAGAAAGGTATTTCCCTTATTCCTCTATATATAGAGAGTAAATGGCAATTTTTCTGTAGTCCTGGCCCTAAATGGGTTATAGCAAACTGATTAAATCGCTTTGCCTTGAATCAAAGGCCTGTTTATTTCCCCTACATTTTTTGCACATTTTACATTTCATTCACAAGTTAATTTTTTCTCTTTTTTTGAATTTTATTCTTTTTATTTTTTTATCATTTCTTTTGCCAATTGATTTCATGCACCCCCGTGACTCACTTAGCCATGCATCCTTGGCTGATCTTTTCAGGGGAGTTATGTATCATTTAAAATTTTCCTCAGAGGGGTGTGTGTTAAGTTTTTATAATAATAATGTCTGAACTATAATCTATATTGCAAGTCAATTTTTACTCCTTTAGAAGTAAACTCAGGGGGATAATGTTAATTCACAGAAGAAAATGTATGTTTTGTAATCTATAATGTAAAGTTTAAATTCTTTGAGAGTAATTTCAGGATAAGGATTTTGCCATCTCCCCAGAATCCAGATGACGAACCTGTTTGGTGGAGGCACCAAAAGATGCCTGAAGAGCCTTCACTGGATCATGAAGACCCAAATTTGAACATTGGGGCACAGTTGATCTGAACTATGGGGTTTGAACGAATTGAATGCATTTATTTTGAATGGACACTCTTATGCCAGTGGGGTACTGCCCCCAAAATTGGCTTTTGTCAATGAGGCTAGCTTTTGTCCTCTTTTCTTTTGGTTTAAGATCCACTGAAAAAGACCAGTCTTTTTCAACGGATCTCAGGGGGGTTACGTGTCATTTGAAATCACTTGGGATACTTGGAACTACATTTCCCGTGATCCCTAATGGGTTTCCAGTTTTGGATGACGTATTCAAGGTGAGGGACTGTTTGAAATTAGGGGGAAGTGACTTGGAACTTCCTCTTTAGTTACCTGAGCTCGAGGAGAGAGGAAGGTAAATGGCTGAGGTGAGGTTGGAATAGGTTTTTCTTACAGGCGCATGGTCAGTCTATCTCTACCAGCATGGCTTTTATTAAAATACTATTCTCCCTTTTGATCTCGGCCCTCATCATTTTTAATCATAACACATATACCCATTGAACCATGTGATGATTCCTATGTTTTTCTTCTGGGTTTCTACTCCCACAGTTCTTTCTCTGGATGTGGAGAGGGTTCTTTCTCATAAGTCCCTCTGGATTAGAACAATTCAATTTCCTTAGAAGGTAGAGCCCATTGAAGGGTAGTGTTGGGAGATAAGATAACAAGGGTAGATTTGTAAACCAGGTTATGAAGGACTCTAAATGCCTCAAGAATGAGTATTTTTATTCTGTGTTTGCTAGAGAGCCAGTGAAGATACTTGATCAAGAGAGTGATAGAATGAGAATCATCTGAAAAAAATTCATAACATTATAGATTAAGAGTTGGATGACACTTTAGTGGTCATAGTCATAGATTTAGAACTGGAAAGAGCCTTGGAGAACTTTCTCTTTTGACTGATGAGGAAACAGGCACAAAGAGTAACTTGAAAGACTTGCTCAGACTTGCTCAGTGCCACATAGCCAGGAAACGTTTGAGGCAGGATTTGAACCAAAGTATTCCTGATTTCAGATCAAATGTCCAAGGTCGTCAGACCCAGGCCCCTTATTTTCCATAGGAGGACAGTTAGATGGTTATGTGACTTACCATTGGTCATATATCCAGTATGAGAGATGGGATACTTGGTCTTCTTGATAGTAAGTCCAATATACTTTGCTGCCTCTCATTTGAGATAGAGTGCATTACCTTCTGTGATCCCCACTACTTATTTGTTTAGCCATTTTTTTTAGTCTTATCCAATTCTTCATGACCCCATTTGGGGCTTTCTTGGTAAAGATTCTAGAGTAACTTACCATTTCCT
>NW_025381169.1:0-5532 GCF_016433145.1 Gracilinanus agilis | reverse complement strand
GGATATAAATTTCCCCCTGAGTACTGCCTTGGCCGCATCCCACAGATTTTGGTAGGATGTCTCATCATTGTCATTTTCTTCAATGAAATTGTTGATTGTTTCTATGATTCCTTCTTTGACAAATTGGTTTTTAAGAATCATATTATTTAATTTCCAATTAGTTTTTGATTTTCCTGTCCATGTGCCCTCACTAATTATTATTTTTATTGCATTATGATCTGAGAAGGTTACATTTATTATTTCTGCTCTTTTGCATTTGTTTGCAATGATTCTATGCCCTATTACATGGTCAATCTTTGTGAATGTGCCATGTGCAGCTGAGAAGAAGGTGTATTCCTTTTTGTCCCTATTTATTTTTCTCCACATATCAATTAGATCTAATTTTTCTAGGACTTCATTCACCTCTCTGACCTCTTTCTTATTTATTTTTCGGTTTGATTTATCTAGATCTGACAGAGGAATATTTAGATCTCCCACTAGTATGGTTTTACTATCTATTTCCTTCTTGAGCTCTGCCAGTTTCTCCTTTATGAATTTGGGTGCTATGCCACTTGGTGCATATATATTGAGCAGTGTTATTTCCTCATTGTTTATACTGCCTTTAATCAGGATGTAATGACCTTCCCTCTGTTTTTTAATCATATCTATTTTTACTTTGGCTTTGTCAGAAATCATAATAGCCACTCCTGCCTTCTTTTTCTCATTTGACGCCCAAAAGATTTTGCTCAAACCCTGAACCTTAAACTTGTGTATGTCCACCCACCTCATATGTGTTTCTTGTAGACAGCATATGGTGGGATTTTGGTTTCTAATCCATTCTCCTATTTGCTTACGTTTTATGAGCGAGTTCATCCCATTCACATTCAGAGTTATAATCATCAGTTGTGCATTTGCTGACATTTTCAAATCCTCCCCCATTCCTACCCCTTCTCCTTAAACTATTTCCTTTAAAACCAGTGGTTTGCTATTAAGACCCTATCCCTTATCCCCTCCCTTGATTAACTTCCCTTTCTACTCCCTCCCTTATTTTTCCCCCCTCTTCTTGTTTTTAAAGGCCTTATGAATTCCCTCCCCCTTATCCCCTCCCTTTTTTGACCTTCCCTCTTCCCTGCTCCCCTTGTTTTATCCCTTCTGACCTTCTCAGTAGGGTTAGATAGAGTTTTATATCCCAATGGATAATAGAGCTACTCTTCCCTCTCTGGGTTGATTACACTAAGAGTAAGGTTTGATTATTACCTCATAATGCTCTCTTCCTCTCCTTCTTCTAATAGTATTTGTCCCCTATCCCTCTCAAGCCCTCTTTGTGTGTAATAGAATATTCTATTTTCTTATTCATTCATGTTTCTCTTGGTGTCCCCTGCTATTTACCCCCTCTTTCCCATCCCCCATGCCATCTTAGATTAGTGTTCCACCCTCACCCTGTGAATTATTCTTCTGATTACTATAATAGTGAATATTATAATAGTGAATAGAGTTCACTACAGAGAATTATACATAACATTTCTCTACATAGGAATACAGATAATTAGATTTCACTGAGGCCCTTAAAAAGGCAAATTTAAAAATTATAAGTTTTCTTTCTTTTCCCTCTGTATCTTATTTACCTTTTCAGGTTTCTCTCGATTTTTGTGGTTCGATATCAAACTTTCCATTCAGCCCTGGTCTTTTCTGTGCGAATACCTGGAATTCTTCAATTTTGTTGAATGCCCATACTTTCCCCTGGAAATATATAGTCAGTTTTGATGGTAGTTGATCCATGGTTGCAGGCCCAGCTCTCTTGCCTTTCTGAATATTGTATTCCAAGCCTTACAGTCTTTTAGTGTGGAGGCTGCCAGATCCTGTGTGGTCCTGATTGGTGCTCCTTGATATTTGAATTGTCTCTTTCTGGCTTCTTGTAAGATTTTTTCTTTTGCTTGAAAGCTTTTGAATTTGGCAATAATATTTCTAACCGATTTCTTCTCTGGGTCGAATGCAGTGGGTGTTCTATGAATCCTTTCGATGTCTATATTGCCCTCTTGTTGTAGGACTTCAGGGCAATTTTGCTGAATAATTTCTTTTAGTACGGAGTCCAGGTTTCTATTAATTTCTGGTTTTTCTGGAAGACCAATTATTCTCAAATTGTCTCTTCTAGACCGGTTTTCTTGGTCTGTCACTCTCTCATTGAGATATTTCATGTTTCCTTCTATTTTTTCAGTCTTTTGACTTTGTTTTATTTGTTCTTGTTGTCTTGAGAGATTATTGCCTTCCAATTGCTCAATTCTAGCCTTTAGGGATTGATTTTCCGCTATAATCTTTCGGTTTTCAGTCGTAATGTTCTGGTTTTCAGCCATGATCTTCTGGTTTTCGGCCATAATCTTCTGGTTTTCGGCCGTAATCTTCTGGTATTCCTTTTCAATCTGGTCATTTCTGGTGTTCAGTTGCAAGATTTTACCTTTTAAACAGTTATTTTCTTGCCAGATCTCTTCCATTTTCCTCAAAATCTCAGTTTTGAACTCTTCCATTGCTTGTGAGGAGTTTTCCTTATTTGAGGAGGGTTCGGATGCTTGTTTGTTCTCCTCCTCTGTTTGCTCGGTTGTCTGGATTTTCTCTGTGTAAAAGTTGTCGAGTGTTAAAGGCTTCTTTTTCTCGTTATTCTTTCTCTTCTGAATTTCCTGAGTCTGGGTAGCGATCATTAGCCCGGCAGCTTCTCAGGTTTATCCTCGCGCTCAGTGTCTGTCCGCGGTCAAGCCCCCTGGTGGATCTCCTTGCTTGATCCTCTGCAGGAGGTTCCTTTACAAGTCTCAGGGCGCTGCTTCCACAGTCGTATACCCGTCTGCACTGGGTCCCCACTCAGGTTTTCAGAGCTTTAGTTCCTGGCTGTGTCTGCCTCCACCCCCGCCTCCGCCTGTGCCTGTACTCTGCTCAGCCTGAGCTCTGCGCCCAGCGTCTGGTCTCTGCTCCGGCGCTCAGATTTCTCTTGCGTTCTCTGGCTTACTGGGGTCTTAAATCTTGCTGCTCTCAGGAACAGGTCCCGGAGCTGCCAATGACTCGATGGGTGCCCCAAACTTGCTCTATTTCTTTTTAGCTGGCTTCAGAGCTCTAGATCTTGTGTGTGGAGGGGGTGGGGGTGGGGCGGTTGCTCAGCCCGCGATTTAGTGAGAGCCCTTTATAGCCTGGAAATGTCTCGATTCCACATACCTTCCACGCTGTGCCCTGTTGTGGGGTTCCACCGTTCGTCTGGACTTGTTTTTATGTCCCCTTGAGGAGTTTTGTGTGTTTCAGTCAGGAGAGGTTAAGAGCTGCTTCTTACTCTGCCACCATCTTAACCCGGAACCCTAAACTAACAATTTTAAAAGAAAAGCTGCAAAATATAGATCAGGTTTCAATCTAAAGAAGTAGCTCAGATGGACCCTGATTCTCTCCACCAGTTCCCAGGACCAACTGAACTTTTTCCCAAGATTCTAAAACTCTCCTTAACTGACAGAAGAACTCTGCAAACAGTTATGCCCCCTCTCTGCACCACAAATCTATTAGGTTTATTTCTTAAGTTGATCAAGGAAAAAAGAAAATAAACAAAAGTTCTAAAGTAGCATCTCTTTTTGTGGTGGCAAAGAACTGGAAATTGATGGCTATCAATTGAGAAATCGCAGAACAAGTTGTGGAATATGACTATAATATGACTACATTACAGTCATAATATGAATATGACTTTTGTGTTATGAGAAATTACAAACAAGATGATCACAACAAAATTTGGAAAAACTTCTATGAAGTGATATAAAGTAAAGTGAACAAAATCAAGAAAATATTTTCCATTGTAACCACATAAAGTATGATGATCAACTATGAATGACTTAACTATTATCAACAAGACAAGGATCTAGGAAAATTCCAAAGGATTCAAGATTAAAAAAGGATATCCACCATAAGAGAAGGAACAGACACACTCTGAATGCAGATAGAAACATGTCATTTTCATTTTATTTCTTCAATGAATTTTTCTCTAGTACAAGCAATATGTGTCTTATTTCACAACATGATGGACATGAAATTTGTATTATATAATATATGTACAATCTATATCAAATTACTTGATATCTTGAGAAGGGGACAGATGGGGAAAAAAGCATCAGACAGGTTTTTGTACTGTAAGAAGGGATGTGATTAGGAGGATGGGGGTATAGTTGGTAACCTCCTGAGTTGATGTATAAGGGCCACTTCTCCCTCAATCAACCCTCCTTACTAGGGAGACAAAATGGGATTTCTTGGGAAAATGGGGATCCCTGGATGTTCCTGATGGCGTAGAGAAGTTAAAGGAATGTCTTCTCCTCCTGGGGAAACAAGTGTGACCCCAACAAGGTGTTTCTGCCAGGCAGTGAACACAGAAGCCTCCCCCACAAATCCCCAGCTGGAATCAGATTTTAAAATGGAGGTCTGCTAACCCTCCTCCATCAACCCTCAATTTCTGTCTCCTACCAATATAGTTCCCTCTGATCTGACTAAATCAAACGGATAGGGTTTAATTCAGAAACAAAATAATCAAAGGAATATAAAAATGAAGGTTTATGGGAAAGGGGGTGTAAGTAACTCCTAAGTCCCCTTTCAGTCTTGACTGTGCAGGGTACCCACAGAGAATCTTCTGCGTTCCCCAAATCCCAGCTTCTCTGACCCAATCACCAAATAGTACTCCTATAGCTAGAATTGTTACAAAACTAAAGGGAATAAGTTTTGTGGATCCCAGGCATCAACTCCCCACAGAAGTCCAGACACCACTGGTCAAACAGACAAAATTATTGTTGTATATTTCCAGTGTGATCAGGAACCAATAGAGAACAAATGATATGATCAATATTCATTGCAGCTTTCAGAAAAATCTCAGAATTTTCCTTGTGGGTCCCACAGGCCTCCCCAAACCACCTCCTTCCTGGCTGTCAACCCCAAAGTTGAGTGTTCAGTTCTTCTCCCACAAGCCTTTGCATCCACCCAACTGTCAATCTCCTCTCCTCTCCTCCTTCTGTGTTCCATCTCTCATAGTTCCAAAATGCCTGGCTTACCTAGCTCTTTACAGTACATAGCTAATGTTAGAATTTGTTTCTCTTAGATGAGCATACATTTAATATAATTTATTATGTATTCATAACAAAATATTATATATCACTTATATACATATATATATATACATACATAAAAAATAAAAACAAATGGTTACTAAAAAAAAGTTATTTTTCCACTTAGGGTTTTTCAATTTAGAAGTCAAATTTACCTTTTCCCCTATTTAGCCATAAATTTTGACTCATGTTCTGAACTACTCTCATGGTTTTTTGTTGTTGTTGTTGTTGTTTTTTTTAAACCCTTAACTTTTGGTGTATTGTCTCATAGGTGGAAGAGTGGTAAGGGTGGGCAATGGGGGTCAAGTGACTTGCCCAGGGTCACACAGCTGGGAAGTGGCTGAGGCCAGATTTGAACCTAGGACCTCCTGTCTCTAGGCCTGACTCTCAATCCACTGAGCTACCCAGCTGCCCCCCTCTCATGTTTTTTTTTTTTTTTTTTTTT
>NW_025381168.1:0-6262 GCF_016433145.1 Gracilinanus agilis | reverse complement strand
TAGATAAACAGACTTGTATGAAAATATTTATAGCTGCTCTTTTTGTGGTGGCAATAAACTGGAAAAGGAGGGTATGTCCTTCAATTGGGGAATGGCTGAACAAACTGTGGTATATGCGGGTGATGGAATACTATTGTGCTAAAAGGAACAACAAACTGGAGGAGTTCCAGGCGAACTGGAGAGACCTCTGGGAACTGATGCAGAGCGAAAGGAGCAGAGCCAGAAGAACATTGTACACAGAGACTGATATACTGTGGTAAAATCGAATGCAATGGACCTCTGTACCAGCAGCAATACAATGACCCAGGACAATTCTGAGGGATTTATGGTAAAGATGCTACCCACATTCAGAGGAAGGACTGCAGGAGAGGAAATATATAAGAAAAGCAACTGCTTGAACGCACGGGTTGGGGTGGACATGATTGGGTATGTGGACTCAAAATTACCACACCAATGCAACCACCAACAATTTGGAAATTGGTCTTGATCAAGGACACATGACAAAACCAGTGGAAATGTGCATTGGCCATGGGAGGGGGAGTGCGGGGGGTGAAGGGGAAAGTAGGAGCATGAATCATGTAACCATGTTAAAAATGATTATTAATAAATGTTGAAAAAAAAGAATTAATAAAGCAAAGTCAATAGACTGAAAAAATAGAAGGTAATATGAAATATCTCAATTAGAAGATAATAGATCAAGAAAACAGGTCTAGAAGAGACAACTTGAGAATTATTGGTCTTCTAGAAAAATCAGAAACAAATAGGAATCTATATAGCATACTACAAGAAATTATCCAAGAAAACTGCCATGATGTCCTTGAATAAGAGGGAAAAATAAACATTGAAAGAGCCCATAGAACACCCTTGACAGTAAATCCTCAGAAGACAACCCCCAGGATTGTAATAGCCAAATTCAAAAGCTTCCAAGTTAAAAAGAAAATATTACAAGAAGCCAGAAAGAGACAATTCATATATCAAGGAACACCAATCAGGATAACATAGGATCTGGCAGCCTCTACACTACAAGACCACAAGGCTTGGAACATGATATTCAGAAAGGTAAGAGAATCGGTTCTACAACCAAGGATCAACTATCCATCAAAAATGAATATATACTTCAATGGGAAAGTATGAGCATTCAACAAGATAGAAAATTTCCAAGTATTTGCACAGAAAAGATTAGGACTAAATTGAAAGTTTGATATCCAACCACAAAAACCAACAGAAACATGAAAAAGTAAATAAGAAACAGAGGGGAAAGAAAGAAAACTCTTATCTTTAAATTGTCTTCTTCAAAAGCTTCAAAAAGATCAAATTATTTGTATTCCTACATGGAGAAATATTATCTGTAATTCTAAAAAATTATACTATTACAGTAATTAGAAGAATTAGTAATAAGGAGAAGTTGGAGTACTAAATGGTCTAAGATGATATGGGGGAAAAGTGTGTGGTGGGGGAATAGAAGATGGCGCCAAGAATAACTTGAAGGAATAAGAAAAATAGGATAATCTATACCACACAAAGAGGGCATGGGAAGGGGAGAAGAGGAATACTATTACAAGAAGAAAAGGAAGAGAGCATAAAAGGTGATACTTAAACCTTACTCTCAGTGGAATTAATCCTGAGAGGGAAGAGTAGGTAGATCCATTAGTATATCAAATTCTATCTAACCCTATGTATAAAGTCAGAAGTGATAAACCAAGGTGGGCAGTAGGGTGGGGAGTTCATAAAAGGAGGGGAAGAGAGGGGGAGAGAATTCATTAGGCCTCAAAAAATAATAAGAGGGGAAGGGGGGTGGTGGAAAGGGAAGTAAACCAAGGGAGGGGACAAGAGGGACTGATTTAAAACTAACCACTGGTTGAAAAGGAAATAGCATAAGAAGAAGGAGTAGAATTAGGAGAGGATA
The DNA here is from genome assembly GCF_016433145.1 of Gracilinanus agilis. Classification (NCBI taxonomy): domain Eukaryota; kingdom Metazoa; phylum Chordata; class Mammalia; order Didelphimorphia; family Didelphidae; genus Gracilinanus; species Gracilinanus agilis. The sequence goes on along the minus strand of NW_025381168.1, from coordinate 4,356 downwards.
GCAAAATGTTAGGAATACATAGCTGATAATTATAACCATGAATGTGAATGGGATGAACTCATTCATAAAACAGAAGCAAATAGCAGAGTGTATTAGAAAATAAAATCCTACCATATGTTGTCTACAAGAAAAACACATGAGGCAGGTGGACATACACAGGGTTAATGTCAATGACTGGCACAAAATCTTTTGGGCTTCAATAGAGAAAAAGAAGGCATGAGTGGCAATCATGATTTCTAATGAAGCCAAAGTAAAAAAAGATATGATTAAAAGAGATAGGGAAGGTAATTACATCTTGATAAAAGGCAGTATAGATAATGAGGAAATAATAGTACTCAACATGTATGCACCAAATGGTATAGCATCCAAATTTCTAAAGGAGAAACTGGCAGAACTGAAGGGGGAAATAGATAGTAAAACTAAACTAGTGGGAGATCTAAATATTCCTCTATCAGATCTAGATAAATCAAACCAAAAAATAAATAAGAAAGTGATAAGAGAGGTGAATGAAATCCTAGAAAAATTAGAGTTAATATATATGTGGAGAAAAATAAATGAGGATAGAAAGGAGTACACCTTCTTTTCAGCTGCACATGGTACTTCACAAAGACTGACCATGTACTAGGGCAAAGAAACATGGCAAACAAATGCAAAAGATCAGAAACAATAAATGCAACCTTTTCAGATCATAATGCAATAAAAATAATAATCAGTAAGGGAACATGGATAGGGAAATCAAAAACTAATTAGAAATTAAATAATATGATTCTCTAAAATCAGATAGTTAAAGAACAAATTATGGAAGAAATTAATAATTTCATCGAAGAGAAAGACAATGATGAGACATCCTACCAAAATCTGTGGGATGCAGCTAAAGCAGTACTTAGGGGGAAATTTATATCACTGAATGCATATAATAACAAACTAGAGAGGGAAAAGATCAATGAACTGGGCATGCAAATGAAAAAACTAGAAAGGGAATAAATTAAAAATCCCCAGTTAAAAACTAAATTAGAGATTATAAAAATCAAAGGAGAAATCAATAAAATTGAAAGTAAAAGAACTATTGAATTAATGAATAAGACTAGAAGCTGGTACTTTGAAAAAACAAATAAAATTGACAAAGTACTAGTCAATCTAATTAAAAAAGGAAAGAAGTAAACCAAATTATCAGTATCAAAGATGAAAAAGGAGACCACACCTCTAATGAAGAGGAAATGAAGGCAATCATTAAAAACTATTTTGTCCAATTATATGGCAATAAGTATCACAATATAGGTGAGATGGATTATTATTTACAAAAATATAAATTGGGAACACAATATTCAGGAAAGCAAGAGAACTGGGTCTACAACCAAGAATCAACTATCCAGCAAGACTAACTATATTATTGTAGGGGAAATTATGTTCATTCAATAAAATTGAGGACTTCCAAACATTCATCAAGAAAAAAACGGAGTTTAACAGAGAGTTTGCTGCCCAAACCCAGAAATCAAGAGAATCAACATAAGGTAATTAAGAGAATGGGGGGAAGAGGAAAAAAAATTCTTTTCTTTAAGGGGCAAAACAAGTTCAATCAATTTATATCCCAAGAAGAAAAGAAGGTATTGGCAAATATTAAAAATTATTATTACCGGGAGTGCCTCGGTTCTGGGTTAAGATGGCAGCACAGTAAAAAGCAACTCTTAACATCTCCGGACCGAAACATACAGGACTCCTCAAGGGGACATAAAAACAAATCCAGTCAAACGGAGGGACCCCACAACAGGGTGCAGCGTGGAAGGTATGTGGAATCAGGGACATTTCCATGCTATAAAGGGGTGAAAGAGCTCTCACTAAATCGCGGGCTGAGCAACTACCCCCAGACCCCCTCCACACACACCACATACAACGCCAAAGCCAGCTAAAAAGAAATAGAGCAAGTTTGGGGCACCCATTGAGTCATTGGCAGCTCCAGGGCCTGTTCCTGAGAGCAGCAAGATTTAGGACCCCAAAAAGCTAAAGAACGCGCATGGACTCTGAGCAAGGACAAGGAGCACAGGCTCAGGCAGATGAGCAGGTGAAGGCGGACACAGGTGTGAGAGAAGGCTCTGAAACCCTGAGTGGGGAACCAGTGCAGACGGGTATACGACTGTGGAAGCAGTGCCCTGAGACTTGTAAAGGAACCTCCAGCAGAGGACCAAGCAAGTGGGTCCACCAGGGGGCTTGACCTTGAGAAAAACCAGACCTCAGACCACAGGACCCAAAAGACTGCAGACAGACCCTGAGCGCAAGGATAAAGCTGAGAAGCTGCTGGGATAACAATGGCTACACAGAATCAGGAAGTTCAGAAGAGAAATATTAACAACAATAAAAAGAATTCTTTAACACTCAACAACTTTTACACAGAGAAAATCCAGACAACCGAGCAAACAGAGGGGGAGAACAAACAAGCTCCGGACCCTCCCAAAATAATGAAAACTGATCACAAGCTCTTGAAGAGTTCAAAACTGAGATGACGAGAAAGTTGGAAAAGATTTGGTTAGAGAAATTGGAAATAGCCCAAAAGGAAATCGGGCAAGAAAATAACAGTTTAAAAGGCAGAATTTTGCAATTGGAAAGTGAGGCTCAGAAATCAAATGAACTGATAAGCAAATTGAACAACAGAAATGACCAGATTGAAAAGGAAAACCAAAATATTATAGCCGAAACCAGTCCCTAAAGGCTAGAATTGAGCAATTAGAAGCTAATGATATCTCAAGACAAGAAGAACAAATGAAACAAAGTCAAAAGACTGCAAAAATAGAAGGAAACATGAAATATCTCAATGAGAAAGTGACAGACCAAGAAAACCGGTCTAGACGAGACAATCTGAGAATCATTGGTCTCCCTGAAAAAGGATAAATTAATAGAAATTTGGACTCCATACTAAAAGAAATTATTCAGCAAAATTTCCCTGACATCCTAAAACAAGAGGGCAATATAGACATTGAAAGGATCCATAGACCACCCTCTACACTGGACCCAGAAAGGACAACGACAAGGAATATAATAGCCAAATTCAAGAGCTTCCAAGTAAAAGAAAAAAATCTTACAAGAAGCCAGAAACAGACAATTCAAATATCAAGCAGCACCAGTCAGGATCACACAGGATCTGGCAGCCTCCACGCTAAAAGACCGCAAGGCTTGGAATATGATATTCAGAAAGGCAAGAGAGCTGGGCCTTCAACCACGGATCAACTAACCATCAAAACTGACTACATACTTCCAGGAGAAAGTATGGGCATTCAACAAACTTAAAAAATTAAAGATTTCAAAGTATTTGCACAAAAGAGACCAGTATAAACAATGAGGAAATCACACTGCTCAATATATATGCACCAAGTAGTATAGCATCCAAATTCATAATGGAGAAACTGGCAGAGCTCAAGAAGGAAATAGATAGTAAAACCATAATAGCGGGAGACCTAAATATCCCTCTTTCAGATCTAGATAAATAAAACCAAAAAATCAATAAGAAAGAGGTAAGAGAGGTTAATGAAGTCCTAGAAAATTAGACTTAATTGATATGTGGAGAAAAATAAATAGGGAGAAAAAGTAATACACCTTCTTTTCAGCTGCACATGGTACATTCACAAAGATTGACCATGTAATAGGGCATAGAATCATTGTAAACAAATGCAAAAGAGCAGATAAAATAAATGTAACCTTCTCAGATCATAATGTAATAAAAATAATAATTAGTAAGGGCACCTGGACAGGCAAATCAAAAACCAATTGGAAATTAAACAATATGATTCCCCAAAATCAATTTGTCAAAGAAGAAATCATAGAAACAATCAACAATTTCATTGAAGAGAATGACAATGATGAGACATCCTACCAAACTCTTTGGGATGCGGCCAAGGCAGTTCTCAGGGGGAAATTTATATCCTTGAGTGCATATATTAACAAATTAAGGAGGGCAGAGATTAATGAATTGGGTATGCAACGCCAAAAATTAGAAAGTGAGCAAATTAAAAACCCCCATATGAAAACTAAATTAGAAATACTAAAAATTAAGGGAGAAATTTAATAAAATCAAAAGTAAAAGAACTATTGAATTAATAAATAAGACTAGAAGCTGGTATTTTGAAAAAAAAAACAGATAAAATAGACAAAGTACTGGTAAATCTAATAAGAAAAAGTAAAGAAGAAAACCAAATTGACAGTATTAAAGATGAAAAGGGAGACCTCACTTCTATTAAAGGGGAAATCAAGACAATCATTAAGAACTATTTCGCCCAAATATACGGCAAGAAATATAACAATTTAGGAGATATGGATGAATATTTACAAAAATATAAATTGCCTAGATTAACAGCAGAAGAAATAGAA
>NW_025381167.1:0-2971 GCF_016433145.1 Gracilinanus agilis | reverse complement strand
TCCAAATTGCCAGCCAGAATGGCTGGATCAGTTCACAGCTCCACCAGCAATGCATTAATGTCCCAATTTTGCCACATCCCCTCCAACATTCATTACTCGCCCCTTCTTTCATTTTAGCCACTCTGCTAGGTGTGAGGTGATACCTCAGAGTTGTTTTGATTTGCATTTCTCTAATTATATATATTAGAGATTTGGAACACTTTCTCATGTGCTTATTGATACTTTTGATTTCTTTACCTGAAAATTGCCTATTCATGTCTCTTGCCCATTTATCAATTGGGGAATGGCTTGATTTTTTATACAATTGCTTTAACTCCTTGTATATTTGATTAATTAGACCCCTGTCAGAATTTTTCGTTATAAAGATTTTTTCCCAATTTGTTGTTTCCCTTCTGATTTTGACTACATTCTTTTTGTTTGTACAAAAGCTTTTTAGTTTAATATAATCAAAACCATTAAATTTACATTTCGTAATTTTCTCTAACTCTTGCTTGGCTTTAAAATCTTTCCTTTCCCAGAGATCTAATAAGTATACTATTCTGTGTTCACTTAACTTGTATATAGTTTCCCTCTTTATATTCAAGTCATTCACCCATTCTGAATTTATCTTGGTGTAGGGTGTGAAATGTTGATCTAGACATAATCTCTCCCATATTGTTTTCCAAATTTCCCAGCAGTTTTTGTCAAATAGTGCATTCATGTCCCAAAAGTCGGGCTCTTTGGGTTTATCATACACTGTCTTGCTGATGTCATTAACCCCAAGTCTATTCCATTGATCCTCCTCTCTATCTCTTAGCCAGTACCATATTGTTTTGATGACTGCTGCTTTATAGTATAGTTTAATATCTGGTACTGCTAGGCCCCCTTCCTTCACATTTTTTTTCATTATTTCCCTTGATATTCTTGATCTTTTGTTATTCCAAATGAAATTTGTTATAGTTTTTTCTAATTCAGTAAAGAAGTTTTTTGGTAGCTGGATAGGTATGGCGCTAAATAGGTAAATTAATTTAGGTAGAATTGTCATTTTTATTATGTTAGCTCGTCCTACCCATGAGCAATCAATGGCTTTCCAATTGTTTAGATCCAGTTTTATTTGTTTGGAAAGTGTTTTGTACTTGTTTTCATATAATTGCTGTGTTTGTTTTGGTAGGTAGATTCCTAAGTATTTTATATTGTCTAGGGTGATTTTGAATGGTATTTCTCTTTCTACTTCTTGCTGCTCTAGTGTGTTGGAAATGTATAGAAATGCTGATGATTTATGTGCATTTATTTTGTATCCTGCCACTTTGCTAAAGTTGTTGATTATTTCTACCAGCCTCTTAGTTGATTCTCTAGGATTTTTTAAGTATACCATCATATCATCTGCAAAAGGTGATAGCTTAGTCTCCTCCTTGCCTATTTTGATACCTTCAATTTCTTTTTCTTTTCTAATTGCTATTGCTAGTGTTTCTAGTACTATGTTGAATAATAGAGGTGATAATGGGCGTCCTTGTTTCACTTCTGATCTTATTTGGAAGGCTTCTAATTTATCCCCATTGCATATAATGATTGTTGATGGTTTTAGGTATATATTGTTTATTATTTTTAGGAAGGATCCTTCTATTCCTATACTTTTCAGTGTTTTCAATAGAAATGGATGCTGTATTTTGTCAAAGCCTTTTTCAGCATCTATTGAGATAATCATGTGATTTTTGTTTGTTAGACTGTTGATATGGTCAATTATGTGGATGGTTTTCCTAATGTTGAACCAACCTTGCATTCCTGGTATAAATCCCACCTGATCATGGTGGATGATCTTCTTAATTACTTGCTGGAGTCTCTTTGGTAGTGTTCTATTTAAGATTTTTGCATCTATGTTCATTAGGGAGATTGGTCTGTAGTTTTCTTTCTCTGTTTTTGATCTCCCTGGCTTTGGAATCAGTACCATATTTGTGTCATAAAAGGAATTTGGTAGGACTCCTTCTTTGCTTATCATATCAAATAATTTGTATAGTATTGGGATTAGTTGCTCTTTGAATGTCTGATAGAATTCACTTGTCAATCCATCAGGCCCTGGCGATTTTTTCTTAGGGAGTTCTTTGATGGCTTGTTCAATTTCTTTTTCTGATATGGGATTATTTAGGAATTCTATTTCTTCTGCTGTTAATCTAGGCAGTTTATATTTTTGTAAATATTCATCCATATCTCCTAAATTGTTATATTTATTGCCATATAATTGGGCAAAATAGTTTTTAATGATTGCCTCAATTTCCCCTTCATTAGAGGTGAGATCTCCCTTTTCATCTTTGATACTATCAATTTGGTTTCTTCTTTCCTTTTTTTTTATTAGATTGACCAGTACTTTGACTATTTTATCTTTTTTTTCAAAGTAACAGCTTCTAGTCTTATTTATTAATTCAATAGTTCTTTTACTTTCGATTTTATTAATTTTTCCCTTGATTTTTAGTATTTCTAATTTAGTTTTCATCTGGGGATTTTTAATTTGCTCGCTTTCTAATTTTTTGAGTTGCATGCCCAATTCATTGATCTCTGCCCTCCTTAATTTGTTAATATATTCACTCAAGGATATAAATTTCCCCCTGAGTACTGCCTTGGCCGCATCCCACAGAGTTTGGTAGGATGTCTCATCATTGTCATTTTCTTCAATGAAATTGTTGATTGTTTCTATGATTCCTTCTTTGACAAATTGGTTTTTAAGAATCATATTATTTAATTTCCAATTAGTTTTTGATTTTCCTGTCCAGGTGCCCTTACTAATTATTATTTTTATTGCATTATGATCTGAGAAGCTTACATTTATTATTTCTGCTCTTTTGCATTTGTTTGCAATGATTCTATGCCCTATAACATGGTCAATCTTTGGGAATGTGCCATGTGCAGCTGAGAAGAAGGTGTATTCCTTTTTGTCCCTATTTATTTTTCTCCACATATCAATTAGATCTAATTTTTCTAGGACTTCATTCACCTCTCT
>NW_025381166.1:0-2370 GCF_016433145.1 Gracilinanus agilis | reverse complement strand
GGTCTGTCACTTTCTCATTGAGATATTTCATGTTTCCTTCTATTTTTCAGTCTTTTGACTTTGTTTTATTTGTTCTTGCTGTCTTGAGAGATCATTAGCTTCTAATTGCTCAATTCTAGCCTTTAGGGACTGGTTTTTCTTTTCAATCTGGTCATTTCTGGTGTTCAATTTGCTTATCAGTTCATTTGATTTCTGAGCCTCACTTTCCAATTGCAAAATTCTGCCTTTTAAACTGTTATTTTCTTGCCTTATTTCCTTTTGAGCTATTTCCCATTTCTCTAGCCAAATCTTTTCCAATTTTCTCGTCATCTCAGATTTGAACTCTTCAAGAGCTTGTCACCCGTTTTCATTATTTTGGGAGGGTCTGGATGTGATTGCTTGTTTGTTCTCCTACTCTGTTTGCTCGGTTGTCTGGATTTTCTCTGTGTAAAAGTTGTCGAGTGTTAAAGATTTCTTTTTCTTGTTAATCTTTCTCTTTTGGCCTTCCTGATTCTGGGTTGCCATTGTTAGCCCAGCCCATTCTCAGCTTTATCCTCGCGTTCAGGGTCTGTCTGCGCTCTTTAGGCTCCTGAGGTCTCAGGTCTGGTTGTTCTCAAGGTCAAGCCCCTTGGTGGACCCCCTTGCTTGATCCTTTGCTGGAGGTTCCTTTATAGGTCTCAGGGTGCTGCTTCCACAGTCGTATACCCGTCTGCACTGGTTCCCCACTCAGGGTTTCAGAGCCTTCGCTCACGCCTGCCTCTTCCCACGCCTGTGCTCTGTGTCCACGCTCAAAGTCCATGTGCGTTCTTTAGCCTTTTGGGGTCCTAAGTCTTGCTGCTCTCAGGAACAGGCCCTGGAGCTGCCAATGACTCAATGGGTGCCCCAAACTTGCTCTATTTCTTTTGAGCTGGCTTTGGCATTGTAGGTGGTGTGTGTGTGTGTGTGGGGGGGGGTTGCTCAGCCTGTGATTTAGTGAGAGCTGTTTCACCCCTTTATAGCATGGAAATGCCCCAATTCCACACACCTTCCAAGCTGCGCCCTGTTGTGGGGTCCCTCTGTTTGTCTGGATTTGTTTTTATGTCCCCTTGAGGAGTCCTGTATGTTTTGGTTAGGAGAGGTTAAGCGCTGCTTTTTACTCTGCCGCCATCTTAACCCGGAAGCTAAAGTTGCTTTCTTATTGTAAGGTAATAATAATAATAGTTCAATTCATATGGTGTGCTTTGCATCTATTATTCAATAAAAGAATAGATCTAAGACAAGAAGGGAACTCCACACATCCAGTCCAACTCCTTCCCTCCAATTGTACAGATGAGGAAACTGAGACCCAAGAAGATCTATCTGCCCAAGGCCACACTAGCCCTCTGCATCCTGAAGACACAGCCCTTCCCCAATGGGGTTGGTGAGCTCTCAAAATATGGAGGCGATCTCCCCCAAAGTATTTTGTGGGGGCTGGAGATTAACTCTTGTTCTGGGGAGGGTGACCTCTCAAGAATGGCAGACTCTTTGGCCTCAGACACTTCCCAGCTGTGTGACCCTGGGCAAATCACTTGACCCCCATTGCCTACCCTTACCACTCTTCCACCTTGGAGCCCATACACAGAAGTTAAGGGTTTAAAAAAAAATGGCAGACTCTGGTAGAAACCCTTTAAAGATAGATTTATTTAGCTTGAATGGTCGGGAGACAGCATGGAGGGCCAACTGCCTCCCTGAATAGAGAAAAGTTCAGGATTTGTATAGCCTGAAGGCATGGGGTCTAAGTGACTTAGAAGGGAAGGATGGGGAGGAGAGTCAACAAACAAGTGGGGCAAACAAGGGAGAATAGGTAACAGAATTGGTGCCTTTGGATCTGGGGGCACAGTAAAAGTACACATCCTTTATAGCATCCTGATCATGTTATCCATCTCAAGAAACCTTAGGGATGTTAGGGATCATAAGCAATACTTGAGATGTGGGGATCAGAACAGTGGGTAAATTATCTGGAGGAATCTAATGTGTTTCAGATGTAAACATGAGGTATCCCCTCATGCTCAGCCCCTTATCTTAAGGCTAGTTTAAATACATCCAAAGCTTAAAGGTAGAGGATCCTGTTTGTTTAGCTGCCAGCCCTGCAAGGTGAATTCCTCACATAATCTTTGACCTGTGGTGTCTCTAGGAACTTGGGGTGTACTGGGGGACACTGGTGTCCACCATAAAAGGGTCAAACTCCATCTGGTCCAGGCCCTTGTTCTGGCAAAGCACCCGGATTCCCTCATCTCTTTTCAAAGGTCTGGCTTGGGTTTCAAAGTTAGGTAAAGGGGCAGCTGGGTAGCTCAGTGGATTGAGAGCCAGGCCTAGAGACGGGAGGTCCTAGGTTCAAATCCAGCCTCAGATACTTCCCAGCTATGTGACCCT
>NW_025381165.1:0-12624 GCF_016433145.1 Gracilinanus agilis | reverse complement strand
AATGGTGTTTCTCTTTCTACTTCTTGCTGCTCTAGTCTGTTGGAAATGTATAGAAATGCTGATGATTTATGTGCATTTATTTTGTATCCTGCAACTTTGCTAAAGTTGTTGATTATTTCTACAAGCTTCTTAGTTGATTCTCTAGGATTTTTTAAGTAGAACATCATATCATCTGCAAAGAGTGATAACTTAGTCTTCTCCTTGCCTATTTTGATACCTTCAATTTCTTTTTCTTCTCTAATTGCAACTGCTAGTGTTTCTAGTACTATGTTGAATAATAGAGGTGAAAATGGGCATCCTTATTTTACTCATGATCTTATTGGGAAGGCTTCTAATTTATCCCCATTGCATATGATGCTTGTTGATGGTTTTAGGTATATACTGTTTATTAATTTTAGGAAAGGTCCTTCTATTCCTATACTTTTCAGTGTTTTCAATAGGAATGGATGCTGTATTTTGTCAAAGGCTTTTTCAGCATCTATTGAGATAATCATGTGATTTTTGTTTGTTAGACTGTTGATATGGTCAATTATGTGGATGGTTTTCCTAATGTTGAACCAACCTTGCATTCCTGGTATAAATCCCACCTGATCATGGTGGATGATCTTCTTAATTACTTGCTGGAGTCTCTTTGCAAGTATTCTATTTAAGATTTTTGCATCTATGTTCATTAGGGAGATTGGTCTGTTGTTTTCTTTCTCTGTTTTTGATCTCCCTGGCTTTGGAATCAGTACCATATTTGTGTCATGAAAGGAATTTGGTAGGTCTCCTTCTTTGCTTATCATATCAAATAATTTGTATAGTATTGGGATTAGTTGCTCTTTGAATGTCTGATAGAATTCACTTGTGAATCCATCAGGCCCTGGCGATTTTTTCTTAGGGAGTTCTTTGATGGCTTGTTCAATTTCTTTTTCTGATATGGGATTATTTAGGTATTCTATTTCTTCTGCTGTTAGTCTAGGCAGTTTATATTTTTGTAAATATTCGTCCATATCTCCTAAATTGTTATATTTATTGCCATATAATTGGGCAAAATAGTTTTTAATGATTGCCTTAATTTCCCCTTCATTAGAGGTGAGGTCTCCCTTTTCATCTTTGATACTTTCAATTTGGTTTTCTTCTTTCCTTTTTTTTTATTAGATTGACCAGTACTTTGTCTATTTTATCTGTTTTTTCAAAGTACCAGCTTCTAGTCTTATTTATTAATTAAATAGTTCTTTTGCTTTCGATTTTATTAATTTCTCCCTTGGTTTTTAGTATTTCTAATTTAGTTTTTATCTGGGGATTTTGAATTTGCTCGCTTTTAATTTTTTCAGTTGCATGCCCAATTCATTGATCTCTGCCCTCCTTAATTTGTTAATATATGCCCTCAAGGACATAAATTTCCCCCTGAGTACTGTCTTGGCCACGTCCCACATAGTTTGGTAGTATGTCTCATCATTGTCATTTTCTTCAATGAAATTATTGATTGTTTCTATGATTTCTTCTTTGACTAATTGGTTTTGAAGAATCATATTATTTAATTTCCAATTAGTTTTTGATTTTCCTGTCCAGGTGCCCTTACTAATTATTATTTTTATTGCATTATGACCTGATAAGGTTACATTTATTATTTCTGCTCTTTTGCATTTGTTTGCAGTGATTCTATGCCCTATAACATGGTCAATCTTTGTGAATGTGCCATGTGCAGCTGAAAAGAAGGTGTATTCCTTTTTGTCCCTATTTATTTTTCTCCACATATCAACTAAATCTAATTTTTCTAGGACTTCATTCACCTCTCTTACCTCTTTCTTATTTATTTTTTGGTTTGATTTATCTAGATCTGACAGAGGAATATTTAGATCTCCCACTAATATGGTTTTACTATCTATTTCCTTCTTGAGCTCTGCCAGTTTCTCCTTTATGAATTTCGAGCTATGCCACTTGGTGCATATATATTGAGCAGTGTTATTTCCTCATTGTTTATACTGCCTTTAATCAGGATGTAATGACCTTCCCTGTCTTTTTTAATCATATCTATTTATACTTTGGCTTTGTCAGAAATCATAATAGCCACTATGGCCTTCTTTTTCTCATTTGACGCCCAAAAGATTTTGCTCAAACCCTGAACCTTAAACTTGTGTATGTCCACCTGCCTCATATGTGTTTCTTATAGACAACATATGGTGGGATTTTGGTTTCTAATCCACTCTGCTATTTGCTTCCGTTTTATGAGCGAGTTCATCCCATTCACATTCAGAGTTATAATCATCAGTTGTGCATTTGCTGACATTTTCGAATCCTCCCCTCTTCCTACCCCCTTTTTCCTTATACTTTTTCCTTTTAAATCAGTGGTTTGCTATTGAGGTGCTATCCCTTATCCCCTCCCTTGATTAACTTCCCTCCCTTATTTTCCCCCTCTTTTTGTTCTTAAAGGCCTTATGAATTCCCTCCCTCTTCTCCCCTCCCTTTTTTTGACCTCCCCACTCCCCTGCTCCCCTTGGTTTATCCCTTCTAACTTTCTCAGAAGGGTTAGATAAGAGTTTTATGTCCCAATGGATAGTATAGCTACTCTTCCCTCTCTGGGTTGATTTCTCTTAGTGTAAGTTTTCATTATTACCTCTTAATGCTCTCTTCCTCTCCTTCTTATAATAGTATTTGTCCCCTCTCCCTCCCATACCCTCTTTGTGTGTAATAGAATATCCTATTTTCTTATTCACTCAAGTTTCTCTTGGTGTCCCCTGCTATTCACCCCCTCTTTCCCATCCCCCATGTCATCTTAGATTATTTAGTGTTCCACCCTCACCCTGTGAATTATTCTTCTGATTACTATAATAGTGAATATTATAATACTGAATAGAGTTCACTACAGAGAATTATACATAACATTTCTCTACATAGGAATACAGATAATTAGATCTCACTGAGGTCCTTAAAAAGGCAAATTTAAAAATTATAAGTTTTCTTTCTTTCCCCTCTGTATCTTGATTACCTTTTCATGTTTCTCTTGATTTTTGTGGTTCGATATCAAACTTTCCATTTAGCCCTGGTCTTTTCTGTGCAAATACCTGGAATTCTTCAATTTTGTTGAATGCCCATACTTTCCCCTGGAAATATATAGTCAATTTTGATGGGTAGTTGATCCATGGTTGCAGGCCCAGCTCTCTTGCCTTTCTGAATATCGTATTCCAAGCCTTGCGATCTTTTAGCGTGGAGGCTGCCAGATCCTGTGTGATCCTGATTGGTGCTCCTTGATATTTGAATTGTTTCTTTCTGGCTTCTTGTAAGATTTTTTCTTTTGCTTGGAAACTCTTGAATTTGGCAATTATATTTCTGGGTGTTTTCTTTTCTTGATCGAATGTCGCAGGTGTTCTTTGAATCCTTTCAATGTCTATATTGCCCTCTTGTTGTAGGACTTCAGGGCAATTTTGCTGAATTATTTCTGTTAGTATGGAGTCCAGGTTTCTATTAATTTCTGGTTTTTCTGGAAGACCAATTATTCTCAAATTGTCTCTTCTAGACCGGTTTTCTTGGTCTGTCACTCTCTCATTGAGATATTTCATGTTTCCTTCTATTTTTTTCAGTCTTTTGAATTTGTTTTATTTGTTCTTGTTGTCCTGAGAGATCATTAGCTTCTACTTGCTCAATTCTAGCCTTTAGGGATTGATTTTCGGCTATAATCTTTCAGTTTTCGGCTATGATCTTTTGATTTTCGGCCATAATCTTCTGGTATTCCTTTTTAATCTGGTCATTTCTGGTATTCAATTTCCTTATCAGTTCATTTGGTTTCTGAGCTTCACTTTACAATTGTAAAATTCTACCTTTTAAACAGGTATTTTCTTGCCAGATCTCTTCCATTTTCCTCAAAATCTCAGTTTTGAACTCTTCCATAGCTTGTGAAGAGTTTTCCTTATTTGAGGAGGGTCCGGATGCTTGTTTGTTCTCCTCCTCTGTTTGCTCGGTTGTCTGGATTTTCTCTGTGTAAAAGTTGTCGAGTGTTAAAGACTTCTTTTTCTTGTTGTTAATCTTTCTCTTCTGAACTTCCTGAGACTGGGTAGCCAATCCTTAGCCCAGCAGCTTCTAAGGTTTATCCTCGCGCTCAGGGTCTGTCCGCGGTCAAGTCCCCTGGTGGACACCCTTGCTTGATCATCTGCCGGAGGTTTCTTTACAAGTCTCAGGGAGCTGCTTCCACAGGCGTATACCCATCTGCACTGGTTCCCCACTCAGGGTTTCAGAGCTTTAGCTTGTGGCTGTATCTGCCTCCACCCACGCCTCTGCCCCTGCCTGCGCTCTGAGCCTGTGCTCTGCACCCTGCGTCCGCTCTCCATGCCCTGCTCCCGCGTTCAAATTTTGTGTGCGTTCGTTAGCTTTTTGGGGTCCTAAATCTTGCTGCTCTCAGGAACAGGCCCCAGAGCTGCCAATGACTCAATGGGTGCCCCAAACTTGCTCTATTTCTTTTTAGCTGGCTTCGGCGCTATAGGTGTTGTGTGTGAAGGGGGTGGGGTTGGGGTGGTTGCTCAGCACGCGATTTAGTGAGAGCTGTTTCACCCCTTTATAGCATGGAAATGCTTTGATTCCACGTACCTTCCACACTGTGCCCTGTTGTGGGGTTCCTCCATTCGTCTGGACTTGTTTTTATGTCCCCTTGAGGAGTTTTGTGTGTTTCAGTCAGGAGAGGTTAAGAGCTGCTTCTTACTCTGCCGCCATCTTAACCCAGAACCCCGATATTAGTTTTTTTTAATGTATATGTGTTTTTTTTTTCTTTATGTCACAAATCTTCTTAAACAATTAGCTTGCCAGTGTAATATCCGGCTCAAAGGGTATAGACATTTTAGTCACTTTATTTGCCTAATCCCATATTGCTTTCTAGAATGGTTGTAACCTCCAGAACGTTCATGAAGTAGAATGACTTTAGGACAGCAAAGAGCTTGGCAACCATGCTGTACGAGGACTAAATTAAGAAACTGGAGATGTGTCTTGAAGAAGAAAAAACTCAGAGTAGGTGACAAAAATCTACTTTCAAGTTTCTGAAAATACGTCAAGTAAAGGAAATTTTAGAAGATTTTTTTGGGGGGGGTGTCTTAGAATATAAAACAAGGAGAAATTAGTGAAAGTTGCATATTCAGGATATTGATTCTTTATATTTTCTATCCTAAATGATTAGCCTACTGGCTGGCACATAGAAAACACTGTATGTTTGTTGATTAATTAACTATCAGAAGTAGGGAAAAAGTTCTTAATAACTAGAGATATCCAAAAGACAAATGGACCACCTCATATAAGTTCTCTTCTTACTGGAGGTTTTCCAGAAAGGGTTAAATGACCACTTTGGGGATTTTCTATAAAGAAGATACTTGTTCAGATCTGACTAGCACTAGCTGCCCACTGAGGCCCTATTTATTTCTTGAATCTTGCATGTAAAAATAAACAAGAATATGGACAGTCTGGTCTCTTGTAGCAATCACTATTTTTTCTAGTAGTTACAGTGTTCAAATCTTCTAATGCATATAATCTTCCAATAATTTCCATGGGTCAAGGATGAGATAGGTCAGTACATTTAATTGTTGTGCATTTTAATATGTCACCTCTTATATGGAGATGCTCAGCTTTCATCGCATTCTTATTATATGAATGACTACCACCATTCCCTTCTAGACTACCATTTGCAAATCTTGCAATTTGTACTCTAGGGGAAAATGTGCTCCGAATTTCAAATAATCTACTGAAATTTTAGGGACATATCTATGGACTAACCTGGAGACCTACCAGGACATATAATATTATGGATATATGAATATTATATATATATTATGCCACAATATAATATTATTTCTCTTTTTTGTAATAGAATTTCTAAGAGAAAACATGTTCTGAATTCCCAACAATCTACTTACATGCTAAATTTTGGAACATAAGCTAATCACTTGTTAGGAAGTGACTGGATAGTAATTATTTTCAAATTTCATTTTGGTATTTATAAGCCATTTTGGATGTGTTATTTCTTGCCAACTGGATGTCAAATGAAAAACTCATTTACCTAGATATTTTGTCTACATGCCAAACACCTGAATATTTGGGGACATATGGTTGTATTGGCATCGTGTATACATATAGACTATAAAGTGCTCATTTTAGAAAAAGGAGAATAAAAGAAATATCATAGGAACATGCTGTACACTACCAAAATATTTTTATAATGAAAAGATTTTTGAAAATCCAAAAGACGAATGCTTTTCTTCACCAGAGCACATCAACCTATTTCTTCTTAATCTAATGGCTTCTTCTTACCCATTAGTGTCAGCAATAACACGGGATCACAGCATCAAAGGTCAAGAAAGAGGATTCCCTCATTTTACAGATGAGGAAACTGAGGCCCAAAAAAATCAAATGACTTGTCCAAGGTCATAGAAAAAGTAAATAGCAGAACAGGGACATGATCTTAGAGCTGGTGTTGCATGGTCAGTGCTCAAAGTTGGGTGATCATTCCCCTGAACCATGCTACCTATCAAACACAGGATGATCTTCTCCTACTTGGACTCAATTTCATATTTTCTTTTTACATGTTTACAGTGCTTTGGACAATGGTACATATGTGATACTTTCTTTTGCTTAACTATAATTCAATAAAACTTTGTTTCCATATTTGAAGACAGTGATATTTTTAATTAACTAATTGTCTTGGTTGTAACATTAAAATTCCCAAGTATCCCCCTTCCTCACTCCCTCCTTCCCCTGAGCTAGAGACATCCTCATTTGACAAAAAGATATATGTGTATATATAGATGCATATATAATGTATAATAAATAATATATAATATATACATATATATATAAATACTGTTTGTTTCTATTTACCAGTTCTTTCTCTGCAGGTGGACATACACAAGTTATTCTTCAAAAAATATTTCTGTTGCAGTCTATAATGTTCTCTTGATTCAGCTCATTTTGCTCTTCTTAATTTCATGTAGATCTTTCAATGTTTCTTTTTATTTAACCTGTACATCATTTCTTATGACACAGTAGAATTCCATTACAATCATATGCCACAACTTCTTTAGCTATTCCCCAATTGATGGGAATTCCTTTAATTTCCAATTCTTTGCCACCACAAAGAGAGCTGCTAGAAATATTTTAGAACAAAGACGTTCTTTTCCTTTTCCCCAGATGACCTCAGGAAACAAACATAATAGTGGTATTGCTGGGCCAAAAGAGTTTTATAACTCTTTAGGAATAAAGATTGTTCTCCAATGTTATTTAAATTATCTTTGGTCAGTTTTTCAGATTCAGTGAAAAACTGCTAAAATTAAATGCTATATAGACTGATCCTATAATTCCTATAACTATATTGTTGTGGTAGATACATGGAGGGCCATCCTCAAAGACAAGAAGGTCTCATTTCAAGTCCTACCTCAAATCCATGTTGGTTGAGCTGTGTGACTGAGCAAATCATTGATACTCTCCATATTCTAGGCAACAACTTAAAACTCTCTCTCTCTGTCTCTCTCTCTCTTTCTTTCTCTGTCTCTCTCTCTCTTTCTTTCTCTCTCTCTTTCTTTCTCTCTCTCTCTCTCTCTGTATAAATTACACATAAATTAAATTATAAAAATGAAAGTTATATCCCTTAACTTTCATTTTAACATCAATACAATCTATTGGGGCTAAGACAGGGGATAAGTAAGGACTTTTTACCACTCAACACTCTAATTTCCTTATACTTAAAATGAAGAAATTATGTAGCATGCACTCTAAGGTCCCTTTTGCCTCTGAGTCTATGGTTCTAATATTCTACAAAATTTGTTGATAATTTCTTGGCTGAAGAATCAAATGAGCTGAAATTTTGACCTGAAATTTTGACCCTAGGAAAGAAGACAAATTTTTACTACTGGTAAAATCACCAAGTGATCTTTATTACATATCATTATTATCAAGCCAATAAGATAAATGTTTCCCTTGAACCACTGAGATTTAAAGATAGAAATTCAAGAATTGTAGTTACTTTAGTGCTGAGGCTTGTCACATTACATTAATTCTGCTCTATCAAATATGACTGAGATTCTGTTGGCCCTATACTTTATTCTCCCATTTTCTCAGATGTGAAGTGGTCAAATTGATTTCTGCTGAGATTAGAGGGGATAAAAGTGTATGTGCCGTGGTTTCAAAATACCTACCATAACCTTCAAGTAAAAAATCATCTATTTAACTCTAAGGCACTGAATAAAATAGGACAAGGCAATTTGCCCCTTAAGAAGCATTCTACAGTATTCTTTTCACTTTTATGATTCATTCCTAACTACATTGGAAGTCAAATTTAATTTTTACATGTGAAAAATAAGAATCTTAACTACTTATAACAGATTTTTCATTCTACCTGCATCATAACATTTGCAAATGCCTACTACATACCAGACACTGTGCTAGGCACTGGTGATACAAAGACAAAACCAAAATATTCCATATTTCATGTTTATTTTGAAAAAGAAAAAATATTTTATTCAACATCAAATCTTGATTTTTGTACTAAAATTACAAGTTACTGTTTGAAGGTGACTGTGACCTTCAGTCATTTACAAAAGTAGATCTCTACTTTCTGGGACTATGTTTCATGTTTACAGAATTTGTAGTTGACATTTTTGGAGGCAATGAGGCTCAATGAATGGAAGCTATGATTGTTCCACTTACCACAGAAAATGTATTGGTTGCATAGAGATGAGAAAATGTGATAAAATTTCTAGTATTAAATGGATTCCTGTCTTCCAAAAAAATAGATGTTGTTAAGGCTCAGCTACGTGGTGCAGTAGATTGAGCATTAGACTTAGAATCAGGAAGACTCATCTTCAAATCCATTCTCAGATATTTACTAGCTGTATGACCCTGGGAAAGTCACTCAATCCTCTGCTTCATTTTACACATCTAAATAATGAGCTAGTAAAGGCAATGGCAAACTACTCTAGGATCTTTGCCAAGAAAACCCAAAATGGGGTCACCAAGAGTAACATATTTCTGAAATAACACAACAACAACAACAACAAATATATACAACAAAAAATATCCGAATTTCTTTTGACTTCTCAACAAGTGTTTCTTGCTCTTCTTCCCCCATATATGCCATGGGAGCAAGTAAAACATTCAAGTCCTAAATGACTAACTATGCTTCTTCCTTCCTTCCCTCCTTCTTTTCTTCCCCCCCTCTTTTTTTTCCTTCCTTCCTTCCTTCCTTCCTTCCTTCCTTCTACTATAGACTGATACCACAGAATATGTCATTTCCTATGGTACTGAAAAGGAAAGGGAGGTGTAGAAAAGACCGCTTGATATTCACTTTTTCACACGCCATTCTTTTTTGTAATAATAAAAGTCTGGAAACTAAGGGGGTGCCCACCTATTGGGAAATGTCTAAACAAATTATGGTACATATAATAGAATATGATTGTGCCATGAGACATGACAAAGGGAATAATTTAGAAGGAAACTAGGCAGATCTCTAAAATACAATGATACAGAGTAAAGATAGCAATTTATACAATAACATCATAAAGAAAAATATATTTAAAAGACTTTCAAACTCTTATCATTGCAATGACAAGCTATGAATTCAGAGAACCAACAATGAATCCCATGACCCACCACCTGCCAGAAAGGTGAAGTACTTAAAATGCAGAATAATGCTTATTTTCACAGACAAGGGGAATGCTGAAATTTGTTGTTCAGTTGTTTCAGTCATGTCCAATTTGGGGTTTTCTGGGTTTTCTAGGCAAAAATACTCAATTTGTTGCTGTTTCCTTCTCCAGGTCATTATATAAATGAGGAAACTGAGGCAAACAGGGTTAAGTAACTTATTATTCCAGGGCCACAGGTGTCTGAGATCTGATTTTAAGTCATGAAAATGGGTCTTCCCAATTCTAAACCTAATGCTTTATCCACTGAATCATATAACCATCAATGGAATATTTTGACGATGATGATGATGATGAAGATTATGATAATGCATGTGTGAAGTGGGGTTGTATTTTTGTTAATTGTTCAACTGGAAATGAGAAGTAGGATGAAGAGAAAATAAATGCTTGGTATGGAAAAAATTTAAATTTGTGGGAAAAAGCAAAGCGCATTCACTGTAAATCCATCTCAGAATTTCAGCAATTCTCTAAGACTACAGTAGGTTAAAATGAGTTGCCTTTCTACATCAATGGAAGGAGTTTTTTTTTTATTTTCCCCCCCTCAGGTGACATTCGTTTTATCAATAGAAAGGATATGGGGAGTTTCCATAAAAGAAATTTCCCATGCTGAAGTAAATATATATAGTTCTGGCCTCCAAAGTGATTTCACTGATTAAGGAAATTCCCAGATGGAAAAAAATCCTTCTGTAAAGTGGACATTGCCATCTTATTTCAACTTATAGTCTTGAAGGGTTTACTAGAGCGATGAGAGGTTTTGACTTATTCAGGGTGTTGTTAGGAAGATAAGATTAGATTAGGTATTGATTAGGAATTAAGTTGTACATAGCAGGAAGGAGCTGGAACTAGAAATTTCAGGTTGGAATGAAGGAGCAGGAAGGGGTGACTTTTGCCCTGAGTGAGGACTCCATTAGTGGTGGGCAAAAACTGTTGCCAGCCTGGGGGACCTCAGAGCAAAGGACATCCTGCTTCCTGACTTTTCCCCTGGGATCCTGAGTGGTAGCATCTAGCAAAGTAGAGAAGATCAAGAGTCTTGTGCCAGGGAAGAGGTGAAGTTGGAGATCTGGTGGACAGTGCTTCAAGCAAAACCCTCTCTGCTTGGTACCTGAGACAACTTTGACATCTGGCATCCAGAGATCATCAGTGGATTGCAGCGAGAATCCCAAAGCCACAAAGCCCTAGCTGTACTCAAGCCTGGCAGGTTCCAGGTCTGAGGCAGTCACCTTGAGACTCCATTTATAGCTCCTTGGGCCCTGTTAGTTTAGATCACTTAGGTAAGAGTAGAATAAGTCCTCCCATTGACCTGTGATTTTATCCTTTAGATCTTAAGTATAGAAATCCCTTTCCCACCTTTTAGTCAAACATAATTAAAGCTGTTAAGCCCCTTTTGCCTTGTCAGCCTGTTTCTAGACTCTGGCCTAGGGAAAGCTGAGTGACATTAAGATCAACTGCCATTCCTGTGGGAATCCAGTAAACTCTGGTCTTTCCATCCTGGTCTAGTCTCTCATAAATCCTAGAGTGTGTTCCCACAAACCACTTAGTTTATTTATAATATCCCTGGTGACCCCATTACCTTACATATATTTTCCACAAGTGTCACACAGCAAGTACCTGCCAAAGGAAGATCTTGAACTTAGATCTTCTTGGATAAGGGATTAACTCTTTATCATTCTGATCTCTTGAACAAAAAAAGTAAATAATTAGAAGTCTCAATGATAACTAATGTCCAATTTCATAATATTTGGATATGCTTTGTAAACACAAATGCTAGCAGTCTTATTATTATTATCATTATTAATCCATTAATACAAGTATCCTTCAACATAAAGCTCAGATACTTCTTTTTTGGTTTGTTTGTTGGCTACATCATAATTCCCAGGTATCCTCCTTCCTTTCTCCCTGATCTCCTCACCCTGGAGAAGAGAGACAGATAGATATACACATATATTTAAAGTTTATATATACTTATATTTATATTTAATTTATGCCTTTGTTATTTCAAACTATGAATTCTTTCTCTGGGAGTAGACATTTACCAGTTATTCCTCAAACATTAGTTCTGTAGCTGTATATAATGTTCTCTTGGTACTATTTATTTCACTTTTAATAATTCCATATGTCTCTCCAATTTTTAAAATAACCTGTCATCATTTCTTATGGTTTAGTAGTATTCCATCACAATCATATGCCACAACTTGTACAGCCATTCCCAAATTGATGAACATCTTCTCAATTCCCAGTTCTTTAATACCACAAAGAAAGTTGCTATAAATATTTTAGAACATATAGGTTCTCTTTTCCTTTTCTCCTGATCAACTTAGAAAATATCCAACAGTTGTATTCCTAGGTCTAAGGATATACCCAGTTTTATAACTCTGGGCATAATTCCAGATTGCTCTCCAAAATATCAGTTCACAGTTCTACCATGATCACATACTTCTTTAAAATTGGTTATAGAATTCAATTCTATATATCAACTATAATCAATTTTCATAGAGAATAATATACTTTAAAAACTAGAAAGAAATATAGAGATCATGAAACCAATCTCTTTTATTTTAGAGATGAGAATACTGACCATTAGAAACCTTATGTTTTCCTTAGTTCATGCAACTAGTTAGTAACAGAGACAAAACTAGAATTAATGCTCTTTATTGTGTTCTCTTTGTTCCCCTAAGAAACTGAAAGGAAGTTGGGGAGATGTGTTAAGGGTGACTTGTTCATTTAAGTGTCAGTATCAACCCAGATGAAATACAGCAAGTTTATAGAACTTGATTCATCACTATTGTTTATTTAAAATGCACTATACATTTTAAGCATTGAAACTGAAATTGTGAGAAACTAGAAATTGAAAATATAAGACCTAACATTGTCCTAATGGGCAGATCTTTTCCTAACTTCAATCCAACTGCATCAATCTCACTTGTTATGCTAAGTGATTATTGTCATATATATATATATATATATATATTATACA
>NW_025381164.1:0-3995 GCF_016433145.1 Gracilinanus agilis | reverse complement strand
AAGGAATGGATAGATAGAACACATAAAACAGATAAAATAGATGGAGCCCATAGAACAGACACCGCAGAATAGATAGAACATAGAACAAACAGAATATATAGATTGATAGAACAGTTAGAAGAGATGGAAGGGATAGAGCATTCAGAATGTTTAGAACACATAGATGTATAGGTCAAACAAATATAACATAAAACAGAATACATGAAAAGATAGAGAAGAGAGAGAACACACAGAACAGGACAGATACATGGATTGTTAGAAAAAATAGAACACAGAATGGAGAAAACACAAAGACAAGATTGACATAGAACAGATAGAACACAGAACACAATAGATGGAACAGACAGGACATAAATGATAGCTAAAAATGGAATACAAAGTGTGGAGATCTCTTTATCATCTCAGATAATCTGATAAGGACAGTTCAGTTGATAAAGAAGTAAAGAACATGGAAGATCTTTTCCTCAGCTCATGCTTCCGGCTCTGGCTCCAGGAGCATGGAGTTTATTATATACTATTTTCACACAAAGAACACAAAGAAAAACTTTACAGCTGATAGAGGTTACAAATCATACAAAAGAAAATCCTTGGAGGCTTCAAAGTAAAGATAGAACAGGGTCTAAGGCCGAATTCTAGCCGCCTGGATGTCAGCAAACAAATTCTGAGAATTGTAAATATATTCTATAGATATCATAAATGAATTGAATCTTGTATTTTTTATCAGGAGGACTGCACCTGGTTGGATAAAGTTTTGTCTAGCTCTAACCTTGGCTGACTTAGGAATATTCTTAGAGTTTAGGGATCTTAATTTTCTTGAAGAGAAATTAATAACCAAGTAAGTGCTGATTTGTTTAAAGCTTTCCAATGGGACTTATGATGTTATTAAGAAAAGGTGTGGATCTGAAAAGGAGTCAAAAGAGGAATCTCAGATTTTCATCTATTTAAAACTCTGTTCCTCTCATTGACCTCCCACAACAAAGAAGAGATAGAACACGTAGAATGGAAAGAATAAACACATAAAAGAGAATACTTAGTATGGATAGGAAACAGAGGTATGATAGAACGTATAGATGCAAATGATAGATGGATAGAAAAGTTAGAGTAGATGGAAGAGGAAGAGCAAATAGAACAGAAAGAATGCATAGAAAAAACAAAAGAATAGATAGAACACGTGGAACCTAGAAGAGATAGAACATTCATGGATAAAACACAGAGATACAGAAATAAATGAATAGATGGAAAAGGTAGAACATGGAGAAAAATAGAATATATTACAGATAGAATAGATGAAGAGGTGGAGTCATAGAACAGGTAAAAGACACTGAATGGAAAGAACATATGGAATGGATAGATAGAACATATAGAATAGATAGAACATTAGAATACATATTCAAAAAGAGATGGATAAAACAAAGAACTCATAAACCAGAAGAGATGGAAGAGAGAAAGCTCATAGAACAGATAGAACACATAGATGTATAGATTAGAATACACAGATTAGAATACAGAGCAGAATACATAGATAAAAAGTAGATAATTAGAAGTTATAATACATAGAATAGATCAGATAGAACAACTAGATACAAAAGAGATGAAGAGCTAGAACAATTTAGTATAGAATGAAAAGGTAGAGCACATTAAAAAGGAAGGATAGATAGAACAAGAATCAGATAGAAGAAATAGAACACATAGAATAAATGGAAAATATAGAGCTCATAGAACATATAGATACTAAAGATAGATGATAGAACACAGATGTAAGAGAGCTCACAGAACAGATAGAATAGATAACACTCGGAGTAGAAAGAATCCATAAATCAGATAGAACACAGATACAAAAGGTGGATGAACAATTATAGAGAATAGATGGAATATTTAGAACACATGGAACAGAGAGAGCACATAAAATAGATAGAACATGTAGAATGGTTAGAACAGAGAGATCAGATAGAAATATAGATACCAAAGAAATCATAGAAGAGATAGAGCACAGAGATGGAAGAGAGTGAGCTCACAAAATAGATATCAATAGACAGAGCAATAGAATAGATAGATGAGCTAGAACACAAAGAACAGATAAGACACAGACAGAGTAGTTAGAAAAGTTTGAATAGATGGAAGAGGTAGAACACAGAACAGGTAGAATAAAGGGAAGTGGTAAATCACATAGTATAGATGGAACATGTAGAATGTAGAGATAGAACCCAGAGAATACAACACATACAAAAGATATAATCGAAACTATACTATAAAGAGGCAGTCATCAAAACAATATGGTACTGGCTAAGAGATAGAGAGGAGGATCAATGGAATAGACTGGGGATAAATGACATCAGCAAGACAAAACAAGATAAACCCAAAGAGCCCAACTTTTGGGACATGAATCCACTATTTGACAAAAACTGCTGGGAAATTTGGAAAACAATATGGGAGAGATTAGGTCTAGATCAACATCTCACACCCTACACCAAGATAAATTCAGAATGGGTGAACGACTTGAATATAAAGAGGGAAACTATAAACATGTTAAGTGAACACAGAATAGTATACTTGTCAGATCTCTGTGAAAGGAAAGACTTTAAAACCAAGCAAGAGTTAGAGAAAATTACAAAATGTAAATTTAATGGTTTTGATTATATTAAACTAAAAAGTTTTTGTACAAACAAAAACAATGTAGTCAAAATCAGAAGGGAAACAACAAATTGGGAAAAAATCTTTATAACGAAAAACTCTGACAGGGGTCTAATCACTCAAATATACAAGGAGGTAAAGCAATTGTATAAAACATCAAGCCATTCCCCAATTGATAAATGGGCAAGAGACAGGAATAGGCAATTTTCAGGTAAAGAAATCAAAAGTACCAATAAGCACATGAGAAAGTGTTCTAAATCTCTAATAATTAGAGAAATGTAAATCAAAATAACTCTGAGGTATCACCTCACACCTAGCAGATTGCCTAAATTAAAGAAGGGGAGAGTAATGAATGTTGGAGGGGATGTGGCAAAATTGGGACATTAATACATTGCTGGTGGAGCTGTGAACTGATCCAGCCATTCTGGCTGGCAATTTGGAATCATGCTCAAAGGGCTATAAAAGATTGCCTGCCCTTTGATCCAGCCATACCATTGCTGGGTTTGTACCCCAAAGAGATCATAGATAAACAGGCTTGTATGAAAATATTCATAGCTGCGCTTTTTGTGGTGGCAACAAATTGGAAAAGGAGGGTATGTCCTTCAATTGGGGAATGGCTGAACAAACTGTGGTATATGCGGGTGATGGAATACTATTGTGCTAAAAGGAATAATAAACTGGAGAAGTTCCAGGCGGACTGGAGAGACCTCCGGGAACTGATGCAGAGCGAAAGGAGCAGAGCCAGAAGAACTCTATACACAGAGACTGATATACTGTGGTAAAATTGAATGTAATGGACCTCTGTACCAGCAGCAATACAATGACCCAGGACAATTCTGAGGGATTTCTGGTAAAGAAAGCTACCCACATTCAGAGAAAGGAATGCAGGAGAGGAAACATATAAGAAAAACAACTGCTTGAACGCATGGGTCGGGGTGGACATGATTGAGGGTGTGGACTCGAAACTACCACACCAATGCAACTACCAACAATTTGGAAATTGGTCTTGATCAAGGACACATGACTGGGGATAAATGACATCAGCAAGACAGTGTATGATAAACCCAAAGAGCCCAACTTTTGGGACATGAATCCACTATTTGACAAAAACTGCTGGGAAATTTGGAATTTTGGAAAATTGGGGGGGTTGAAGGGGAAAGGTGGAGCATGAATCATGTAACCATGTTAAAAATGAATATTAATAAATGTTAAAAAAAGATGTAATCGAATGGATGGAAGAGGTAGAGCACATAGAAGAAAGAGAACATAGAACAGATAGAATAGAAAGAAGAGATAAAGCTCAGAGAATAGATAAATTAGACACCACACAGAACATGTAGACTTGTTAGGACAGAGAGTTCAGC
>NW_025381163.1:0-5475 GCF_016433145.1 Gracilinanus agilis | reverse complement strand
ATGGAAACCAATTGCAGTTTTTTCAATTTGCTTAGCACTGCCCAAGGTGGGGTGGATGGGCAGTGGCCTCTGGAGTTGTTGCTTGCTGTAGCATGTGACTTGTGAACTCTCATACTTGGTGACTGGTAAGGTACTAAGTAGTGGTACTTAAGTTTTTGATCGATTAACTTAAAAGTTGCTTATTGATAGAGAATTTGATTCACTCTTCATAGTCCTTTGACTTTCCTCTCATTTCCAGAGTTTAGGACAATGCCTGGAACATAATAGGTGCTTAAGAAATATTTACTGAGTTGCAGTTAAATGAAATAGGAATTAAATAAGAGAGGGGAGGTTCTCTTCATCTCCTGGGCAAAGTCCTGTTTCCTCTGAAAGGTTGAGTGGTTTGTCCATGAGCATAAAGCAAGGAAAAATCAGAGACAAGATTCTAGACCAGATCTTTCCACTTCTGAGGTGATCCCCCTATTCATGCTATTCTTCTGTGATGGTCCAACTATTTGTCAAATTCATCATTCACTCAGAACTCTGGGTCAGAGTGGCTCAAAGGCAGCCTTCATGCTTCCTCTCCATTGATGGCCCTCTTGTGCTTGTGCTTCTCTCTGCCAGGGTGGATGGCTTTTCCCACATGCAGCGATCCAGGGAGGCGGTGATGGCCACAGGTGCATTTATCTTTCCTATTAATTGCTATTAAAATAAAAAAAATTAATTTCCAGGGGGCTAAGTAATATTTTTTTTCTGGAAAGGGGGTGGTAGGCCAAAAAAGTTTGGGCACCGCTGATTTAGACTATAGAAATAATTCCACTGACTGTTTAAAAAACATTTATGGAACTTTGCTTAATGATTCTGTCTGATTCCAGGAGAAGGGAATAAAAAAAAAGAGCCATTGCACAGTGCCAAAAAAAGCACAAAGCTAACCTGCATAGTGCTTATTGAGCACAAGGTCAAAGAGACCAACAAATCCCAGTGGGATTGATGGAAGTTTTGAGTCATGACAAGAGGATCTGAACTTGTTTGGGGTTAGAGGTTGCAGCTGTTTTTACACATGTCAGAGGTAGGACTTCCCTGAACCCTAACAAGCACCTCACTTTGGCTAGCATCCTGGCTCCAGTATCCCTGAGAGAAAAGGTAAAATCAGATCAAAGAAATGCTATTTCCAATTTGCTGCTAAAATCTAGTCCCTTTTTTTCTGTCTGTGACAACCTTTCTGTAGTCTTGGCTACTGATTGGGTAAGTGGCATCATTACCTAAATCACTTTCATTGGACCCTGATTCAAGGACCTGTTATAAATTTATTTTTCCTTTAATTAGAATTTTTGGACAGAAGACTTTTACATTTTACATTTCATTGACAAGTTATTTTTTCTCTTTTATTTGGATTTTTTGATGTTTTTGATTTTCTTTTACCAATTGATTCTTATACCTCATAACTCAGCCATGCATCCCTGGGTAATCCCTGTGTTTGTCACCATCCTCCTCAGGGGGGAATATATTATTATCCTATAATGCAAAGTTTAAATTCTTTTGAGAGAAATTTTAGGATAATTAACTTGCTAACTCCCAGAATCCAGAAAGTGAACTGTTTGGAGAAGGCACATTGAAGATGCCTGCAGAGACCACACGCTGCACCAGAAGATCCAGAGTGAATTTTGAGTTGTGGTGAATTTGAACTATGGGGGTTGAATGCATTTATTTTGAATGTACATTCTTATGCCAAAGGGGACTGCTCCCTAATTGGCTTTTTGTCAATGCACCTAACATTGGTTTTGTTCTTTTTCTCTTTTATTTCCCTCTTATCCCCATATTATTGTGATTTCCCTTAAAAAAAACTGTAATATTATATATCTTTAGTTAAAAATCTTTAAAGTTTTAAGTTGATTATATTTTCATGATCCCTTTGGAGAGACTGGTCTCCCAAAGGATCACAGGAGGGAATATATTAATTAGAAATCGTGAACCTTTGGACTCCATCTCCCAGAATTCTTTTTTCATTGCCCAGCACCATTTTCCCTTTGACCCCAAGTTGTGTGCTTAGGTTGTTTGTATATAGTTGTGGGTAACTCCGCCTGTCACTCTCTTTTCCCACATGCAGGGCTGGATGAGCTCTCTTTTACCCTAGCTTGTTTATTTTTCTACAAGATATTAATGAATACATCCTTATAAAAATATAATACTTGAAGTGTTTGAATATTAATTTTAATCTTAACAGTATTGGGACCAAACAGTTGTCAACAAATTTACAAGCAAGCATAATGAGGACAACAAAAAAATCTATCCATTTTACCTAGTTACTCATCTATCTATCTATCCATCCATCTTTCTCTCTCCCCTTCTCTTTTTCTCTATCTTTGTCCCTCTCCCTTCCTCTCTTTTTCTCCTCATCCATCCATCCATCCATCCATCCATCCATCCATCCATCCATCCATGCATCTATCTAAATAAGCTATTTATAGGATAGTATATAAAGCTATGGTAAATCATATGGACAGCATACTAAAAAACACCTTGCCTACAAAGGTCCACTTAGTTAAAGTTATGGTTTTTCTAGTAGTAACAAATGGCTGTGGAAGTTGATTACAAGGAAAGCTGAGTGCTCAGAATCAACACTTTTGAATTGTAGTGCTGCAGAAAATTTCTGAGAGTCTCTTTGACTGCAAGGAGATCAAATCAGTCAATACTTAAAGGAATTAGTTCAGACTATTCCCTAGAAAGCCAAATACCAAAGTTGAAGCTCCAATCTATTGACTACATAATGAGGAGACAAGACTCATTGGAAAAGATTCTGATGTTGGGAAAGATTGAAGGCAAAAGGAGACCAGGATGGGAGGGGATGAGGTGGAGAGCTAGTTTATAGAAGTAATGAATATGAGCTTGGTCAGGCTTTGAGAGATCATGGAGGGTAGAAGGGACTGGCATTTATGGTCAGTTGGGTCATAGACAGGACTTAAGACTGAACAACAGCAACAACAAAATAGACAGGACGTAGATATTTTGTATACAGGTGCACTATGATATATATAGTTTGTTTGTATCTATTTGATTGCTTGTTGTCCTCCCAAATAGGATGAAATCTCATTGAAGGTAGAGACTGTCCTATAAGAATTTAAATTTAGGTTTTATGCTAAATATGAGTATTCTAAAGTAATATTGTGGTCTCCAATTTAAAATATTACAGCTTAAGTCAAAATGACTTTTAGCAGCTTTATTTAGAAAGAGGTGGAAAGAGTGAAAGTGGAAAAATGTAGATAAACAGACAGATTCTAATAAGCCTCTCAGCCCTTCTCCTGAGAAGCCAGGCTCAGCCCCAGAAGGGCTTCTCCAAGATTGTCTCCATGTGAATTTTCCTGGTAATCCTCAGCCAGATATCCCGGCAGTGTCTTCAGCCAGGGTTCTACCAATGTAGCCTCCTCCAAAGCCAAGGCAGGAATCTCTGGAATCAATCTCTCCAAAATCCAGGAAAGGAAGGCCAACTATTCACCCAGCAAACTGATGCAGGATCCAGGGAGTCTCCTCCAGGGAAAGTCTCATCCTTCAGTCCAGCTCACCTCCAGAGACAAACTCCAAAGGAAAAGAAGTTCAAAGGAGAAGTCCCTGTGACAAGAAGTTCAGAACTTTTAATAGTCCTTTTTCCACATCATTTCGTGTCCCTCCCCCACTTCATGGAAACCAATTGCAGTTTTTTCAATTTGCTTAGCACTGCCCAAGGTGGGGTGGATGGGCAGTGGCCTCTGGAGTTGTTGCTTGCTGTAGCATGTGACTTGTGAACTCTCATACTTGGTGACTGGTAAGGTACTAAGTAGTGGTACTTAAGTTTTTGATCGATTAACTTAAAAGTTGCTTATTGATAGAGAATTTGATTCACTCTTCATAGTCCTTTGACTTTCCTCTCATTTCCAGAGTTTAGGACAATGCCTGGAACATAATAGGTGCTTAAGAAATATTTACTGAGTTGCAGTTAAATGAAATAGGAATTAAATAAGAGAGGGGAGGTTCTCTTCATCTCCTGGGCAAAGTCCTGTTTCCTCTGAAAGGTTGAGTGGTTTGTCCATGAGCATAAAGCAAGGAAAAATCAGAGACAAGATTCTAGACCAGATCTTTCCACTTCTGAGGTGATCCCCCTATTCATGCTATTCTTCTGTGATGGTCCAACTATTTGTCAAATTCATCATTCACTCAGAACTCTGGGTCAGAGTGGCTCAAAGGCAGCCTTCATGCTTCCTCTCCATTGATGGCCCTCTTGTGCTTGTGCTTCTCTCTGCCAGGGTGGATGGCTTTTCCCACATGCAGCGATCCAGGGAGGCGGTGATGGCCACAGGTGCATTTATCTTTCCTATTAATTGCTATTAAAATAAAAAAAATTAATTTCCAGGGGGCTAAGTAATATTTTTTTTCTGGAAAGGGGGTGGTAGGCCAAAAAAGTTTGGGCACCGCTGATTTAGACTATAGAAATAATTCCACTGACTGTTTAAAAAACATTTATGGAACTTTGCTTAATGATTCTGTCTGATTCCAGGAGAAGGGAATAAAAAAAAAGAGCCATTGCACAGTGCCAAAAAAAGCACAAAGCTAACCTGCATAGTGCTTATTGAGCACAAGGTCAAAGAGACCAACAAATCCCAGTGGGATTGATGGAAGTTTTGAGTCATGACAAGAGGATCTGAACTTGTTTGGGGTTAGAGGTTGCAGCTGTTTTTACACATGTCAGAGGTAGGACTTCCCTGAACCCTAACAAGCACCTCACTTTGGCTAGCATCCTGGCTCCAGTATCCCTGAGAGAAAAGGTAAAATCAGATCAAAGAAATGCTATTTCCAATTTGCTGCTAAAATCTAGTCCCTTTTTTTCTGTCTGTGACAACCTTTCTGTAGTCTTGGCTACTGATTGGGTAAGTGGCATCATTACCTAAATCACTTTCATTGGACCCTGATTCAAGGACCTGTTATAAATTTATTTTTCCTTTAATTAGAATTTTTGGACAGAAGACTTTTACATTTTACATTTCATTGACAAGTTATTTTTTCTCTTTTATTTGGATTTTTTGATGTTTTTGATTTTCTTTTACCAATTGATTCTTATACCTCATAACTCAGCCATGCATCCCTGGGTAATCCCTGTGTTTGTCACCATCCTCCTCAGGGGGGAATATATTATTATCCTATAATGCAAAGTTTAAATTCTTTTGAGAGAAATTTTAGGATAATTAACTTGCTAACTCCCAGAATCCAGAAAGTGAACTGTTTGGAGAAGGCACATTGAAGATGCCTGCAGAGACCACACGCTGCACCAGAAGATCCAGAGTGAATTTTGAGTTGTGGTGAATTTGAACTATGGGGGTTGAATGCATTTATTTTGAATGTACATTCTTATGCCAAAGGGGACTGCTCCCTAATTGGCTTTTTGTCAATGCACCTAACATTGGTTTTGTTCTTTTTCTCTTTTATTTCCCTCTTATCCCCATATTATTGTGATTTCCCTTAAAAAAA
>NW_025381162.1:0-4684 GCF_016433145.1 Gracilinanus agilis | reverse complement strand
CAGGGAAGAGTTTAAATCTCCTGGGTTAGGAGGAAGTGGCTCTTTGCTAGTAGGATCTTGGCCAGCAGATTTGGGAGGTAGAGACAGGAAACAAAATGGAGGCGGCAGTTTTGAATGCTTACAAGCTCGTGGTCTAATGATTTTATCTATCAGCATGGCTTTAAATTAAAATACGAATTTATATATTTACACAAGCCTTTATCATTTTTCATATTTATCATTTGGCGAACCAGAAGGTGGAAATTCGAACTCTAAATCTTCCAGATAGCCTAACGATAGCCATGCCTGTTTTTTGGCCATCTGGCTCAGCTCTTTTGAGCACTTTTTTAAAAAGGGAAAGTGGCTTTCCTTGCCATGCTTTTGCTGAAAGCAAGAGCACGTTTTTGCCTCCAGCGGGACTCAGCCAGCCAGTCCAGCCCAAGCCACCTTGGGAGGGAGGTCAGGCCAGCCGATTCGGGCTTTTGGCTTTAAACTAAAATCCTGGAGCCCAGCCAGACTGTCTCTGCCACTGATCTCCATTCTTGACTCGCTGATGCTGCTGATGCTGCCGATCCTGCTGATGCTGCCATCGTTCAACCCCGAGCTCCAGAACCTGAGATTTCCGGGAAGGAACCCAGTCCTGACTTGCTGAGATCTCGACCTTCAGAGACTGCTTCAGTTCCTGCCGCTAACGATTTGGGTATATTCCCCTTCCTCTCTACTTTCTTATAGGAGACATTCTAGCCTTCCACGTTGTTTCTCTAAAGACCTAATTTAGCCACCCACACAAGCTCTACCTGTGGGATTTTCTACAATGACCCGACACCACGTGGACCTAGCGTTTACCCTTAATGGGGCCGAACGGCCTATTCAGACTTGCTTGTGATTAAAAACTGAACTCAGGGGAAGAACTTTGAACTTTTAGAAAAAAAAAAACCCTTAAACTCAGCAGAACTCAAAAGAACCTTAAATTGAAACCAGGGGTGAACTTTTAAAACCTCGGAACTGAATGAGCTTTATTTCTGTTTTAAAAAGACTGTATCTTACTGTATATTGTTAATTAGTTTTGTTAATTAATCTTGCTTATTTCGTTGATTTTCCTGTTGCACTGAATCATTTTACACTAATGAAGTTTCTGCTTATGATGTTATTATATTTACTAATTTACTTAAAGCTTACTATATCAGAAACAATGGGGTTATATGTACCACCTATGAACATCTTATAGGAGCACATGTCTTTTAAAAATTTATTCTGTCTTGGTAATTGTAAAGAACCTTGAAAGTTTCCATGCTTTAAATATTACCTTGTAATTTTACAAGAGATCTTTTAACTTTTACTTTAAATCCTTAAGAATTGTTGTCTTAAAGGATAAAGCTTTTATATATTTTATTATAAGAGATATTATTGCCTTAAATGGGTAGAAGCATTCCTATCCAGGATTTTTTTAAATACAGAGAGTCAAGGAGCTCCTGTATATTCTTTGCTATGGAAGCAATAACAGCATTTGCCAAGGGTTAAAAGTTGTAACAAGTATATGATTTTGAACATCATTATTTATTGTTTTAAAATGTGCTATTGGAAATAATGGTACTCTATTTGAATGTGCATTGTGAATCTGCTATTTTGTAAAACCCACTTTCTCTCACAGAAAGTCTCATTTTGGGGTAACATAACCCTTCTAGTTCTAAGCTATATATATATTTTTGATTTTTAAAACATTTTCTAATGAGAAATTGATTTTCCCCTTTTATCATCTTGTACTGGAAGTACATATATAATCATTATTTATCCTTTTTCTGATTCTACAGCAAATACCTGAGCCTATAGGACTGTGATTTAAATGCCTCTTTGATTCCAGAAGGGAATATGAAAGCTGTTAATAGTGCTAAAGAAAGCACATGGTCAGAGACTTGACTGACTAAGATCTGCATAATAGCAGTTCTATGCCAATACTTTCGGGCTTGAAAATTGGGGTTTGAGTCCTGGAGTCCCAGTCTTTTCTAAAATTTTAGAGGACGTGGGTCCCCTCGACTTAGATTCCTAGAAAGCACCTAAGATTGGTTATTTTATTTGGCTCACTTCCCTAAAAAGCTGATGATAAGTCAGATCAGAGAGAGACATTTTCCTTAAGTCCT
Organism: Gracilinanus agilis; assembly: GCF_016433145.1. Lineage (NCBI taxonomy): Eukaryota > Metazoa > Chordata > Mammalia > Didelphimorphia > Didelphidae > Gracilinanus > Gracilinanus agilis. The sequence continues at coordinate 2,567 of NW_025381162.1, read as the reverse complement.
GGCCCTGGATGGGTAATTGCACACTGCTGAATTCACTTTAATTAGGCCTTCATCCAAAGGTCTAAATTTATTTTCCCCAGATTCTTGCACATTTTACATTTCATTCACAAGTTAATTTTTTTCTTCTTTTTTCTTGAATTTTATTCTTTTTATTTTGCCAATTGACTTCATATAACCCCCAGGACTCAGCCACTCATCCTTAGCTGACCTGAGGTACCCTTTTTTTTAGAAAAAAGGTGTGTTTAAGATTTACCTCACGGGGATATCTGTTAAGTTTTTTTAAATCTGAGATAATGTAAAAATATATGTATATTTAACTCTTTTAGGAGTAATTTCACGGGGAATTAAATTGTATAAAATCTTAGAAGAAAATGTATGTTTTGTAATCTATAATGTAAAGTTTAAATTCTTTTGAGAATAATTTCAGAATAAGGATCTTGCCATCTCCCCAAAATCCAGACTACGAACTTGCTTGGTGAGGACACATGAAGATGTCTGAAAAGCCTTCACTGTACCATGAAGACCAAACTTTGAACTTTGGGGTGCAGTTGATTGAACTATGGGGAGTTGAAATTGAGTTGTATGTATTGTTTTAATTGTACACTGTTATGCCAGTGGGGGACAGCCCCCAAATTGGTTTTTTGTCAATGCATCTAATTTTAACCATTTGTTCATCTATTACTTTTATCCCCAAATTCCTGAAAAATTTAGAAGTTGTTTATTTTTACAGGTCCAGCAAAGAAAAAAGGACTAACCTTTTTTTTTGCCGGACCTCACGGGGAATTGTAAAAGTGAAATTTGGGAAATGTATCAAACTACATTTCCCGTGGTCCAACTGGTTTCCGTTTCCGGTTTTTGAGCTTGGGAAGGCTTACATCTTGACTCAGGGAAGAGTTTAAATCTCCTGGGTTAGGAGGAAGTGGCTCTTTGCTAGTAGGATCTTGGCCAGCAGATTTGGGAGGTAGAGACAGGAAACAAAATGGAGGCGGCAGTTTTGAATGCTTACAAGCTCGTGGTCTAATGATTTTATCTATCAGCATGGCTTTAAATTAAAATACGAATTTATATATTTACACAAGCCTTTATCATTTTTCATATTTATCATTTGGCGAACCAGAAGGTGGAAATTCGAACTCTAAATCTTCCAGATAGCCTAACGATAGCCATGCCTGTTTTTTGGCCATCTGGCTCAGCTCTTTTGAGCACTTTTTTAAAAAGGGAAAGTGGCTTTCCTTGCCATGCTTTTGCTGAAAGCAAGAGCACGTTTTTGCCTCCAGCGGGACTCAGCCAGCCAGTCCAGCCCAAGCCACCTTGGGAGGGAGGTCAGGCCAGCCGATTCGGGCTTTTGGCTTTAAACTAAAATCCTGGAGCCCAGCCAGACTGTCTCTGCCACTGATCTCCATTCTTGACTCGCTGATGCTGCTGATGCTGCCGATCCTGCTGATGCTGCCATCGTTCAACCCCGAGCTCCAGAACCTGAGATTTCCGGGAAGGAACCCAGTCCTGACTTGCTGAGATCTCGACCTTCAGAGACTGCTTCAGTTCCTGCCGCTAACGATTTGGGTATATTCCCCTTCCTCTCTACTTTCTTATAGGAGACATTCTAGCCTTCCACGTTGTTTCTCTAAAGACCTAATTTAGCCACCCACACAAGCTCTACCTGTGGGATTTTCTACAATGACCCGACACCACGTGGACCTAGCGTTTACCCTTAATGGGGCCGAACGGCCTATTCAGACTTGCTTGTGATTAAAAACTGAACTCAGGGGAAGAACTTTGAACTTTTAGAAAAAAAAAAACCCTTAAACTCAGCAGAACTCAAAAGAACCTTAAATTGAAACCAGGGGTGAACTTTTAAAACCTCGGAACTGAATGAGCTTTATTTCTGTTTTAAAAAGACTGTATCTTACTGTATATTGTTAATTAGTTTTGTTAATTAATCTTGCTTATTTCGTTGATTTTCCTGTTGCACTGAATCATTTTACACTAATGAAGTTTCTGCTTATGATGTTATTATATTTACTAATTTACTTAAAGCTTACTATATCAGAAACAATGGGGTTATATGTACCACCTATGAACATCTTATAGGAGCACATGTCTTTTAAAAATTTATTCTGTCTTGGTAATTGTAAAGAACCTTGAAAGTTTCCATGCTTTAAATATTACCTTGTAATTTTACAAGAGATCTTTTAACTTTTACTTTAAATCCTTAAGAATTGTTGTCTTAAAGGATAAAGCTTTTATATATTTTATTATAAGAGATATTATTGCCTTAAATGGGTAGAAGCATTCCTATCCAGGATTTTTTTAAATACAGAGAGTCAAGGAGCTCCTGTATATTCTTTGCTATGGAAGCAATAACAGCATTTGCCAAGGGTTAAAAGTTGTAACAAGTATATGATTTTGAACATCATTATTTATTGTTTTAAAATGTGCTATTGGAAATAATGGTACTCTATTTGAATGTGCATTGTGAATCTGCTATTTTGTAAAACCCACTTTCTCTCACAGAAAGTCTCATTTTGGGGTAACATAACCCTTCTAGTTCTAAGCTATATATATAT
>NW_025381161.1:0-4973 GCF_016433145.1 Gracilinanus agilis | reverse complement strand
TTCCCAGAGATCTGACAAGTATACTATTCTGTGTTCACTTAACTTATAGTTTCCCTCTTTATATACAAGTCATTCACCCATTCTGAATTTATCTTGGTATAGGGTGTGAGATGTTGATCTAGACCTAATCTCTCCCATATTGTTTTCCAAATTTCCCAGCAGTTTTTGTCAAATAGTGGATTCATGTCCCAAAAATTGGGCTCTTTGGGTTTATCATACACTGTCTTGCTGATGCCATTATTGTTACGGTTGTGGCTGTTATCCATTGATTGACCTATCGGTGGGTTTATACTCTTATTTGGTCTGGGCCTAGGATTTCATGGTTATAAAGATCATGCAGATCAGGAAACTCTCCACTAAGGCAAACCAGCCCCTCCTATGTCTTAAAGGGCTGCCCAAGAAGTACCCAAAGTCATACAAAGGCAACACTTGAACTCGGGTCTTCCTGACTCCAAGGCTTGAGTCTCCTCCCTTGTAGCACCCAATGCATCATATTATCTCTGTCTTCCTTTTATTAATGACTTAATATTAGTGTATCATGGGTGGGTAGTGACTCTGTGGAATTCGCAGCTATGTCCAGAGAGTGGAAGCTTTGGTAGGCCCCACCAAGCTGGCAAGAAAGGCTTCGTGTGGCCCCATGTAAGGGCTGAATGTCTGTTGTCCAAGGATTGGGTCAGCTGAGTTCTGAGAGGCTCATCACAAGATTGGCCATGGCTTGATTTTCCATGACCCCAGTGAAGGTTATGTTTACTTTGGTTCTATTTTATATCTAAATGGATATTTCCTGTTGACTCCCTTGATAGAATATAAGCTCCTTGAGGGCAGGAATGGTTGTGTTTGGTTTCATGGTATCTATCCTCAGTGCCTAGGACAGGCCTTGACATACATTAGGGAACAAATGCTTGCTGAGTTGGTTTGTATAGTAGGGCCCAGGCAACTGAGCTATCCTGAAATGATGGAATTATAGTTCCTTGAAGTATATGGTTGGTGTTTATTATAATTTTTATGATGACTGGAAAAGGGCACTTGATGAGGGGATTTGGGGTTGAATCTTGACTCTAAATTTGATTGGCTTTGTGATCCTGAGGAAGGAAGGAAAGAAGGGAATAAAGGAAGGAAGGAAGGAAAGAAGAGGAAGGAGGAAGGGAGGGAGGGAGGAAGGAAAAAAGGAAGGAAAGAGAGGGAGGAAGGGAGGAAGGGCAAAGAAGGGAACAAAAAGAGAGAAAAAGGAAAGAAGGAAGGAAAAGAAAGAAAAACGGAAGATGGGAAGGAAGAGAAAGAAAGGATAGAAAAGGAAGGAAGAAAAAAGAAAGAGAGGGAAGAAAGAGAGAAAGGAAGGAAAGAAAGAAGGAAGGATTTTTAAGTACCTATTATGTGCCAGGCACTATTAGGCTAAGAACTTCCCAATTATGTTTCTTCTTCAATCCTTACCACAGCCCTGGGAGGTAGGTGGTACTTTATCCCCATTTTACAGTTGAAGAAACTGAAGGAGACCTAGGTGAAGTGACTTGTTCAGGGTCACACTGCTAGCATGAATCTCAGGTTGGGTTTGTACTCAGGTCTTCCTGCTTCCAAGCTCAGTGCTCTCTCCACTGTACCAGTGAGCCCACTTTTCTTTTCTTGAGCTCATTCTCTCCATCTGTGAGTTGGTAGTATTCAGCTCCCAGCTTGTACTTCTTCACTGGGTTGCAGGGGATGGGGGTGGGAGGCAGCTCATTTCCAACCTATAAAAATAGGAGTTTCTGTTATTTAGAACTCAGTTGCCCTGGGACCTTTGCATTATCATCTCTTAAATAATCTGCCTTAAATTTGTGGAACTTTGCTATATTATGATAGTGATATGAAGAAACCATTGAAGCTCCAAGGCCTTCCCATTTTTACAGAGAAGGAAACTGTGGTCCAAGCTGGGGAAGTGACTGGCCCAGGGCCAGCCAGCTAGGAAGTGTCTGAGGCCAGATTGGAACCCAGGACCTCCTATCTCTGGTCTAGCTCCCAATTGTAAAAGGTAATACTTGGTTCTCTTTGAGTTCACACTTGTGAAAAGGGAATCCTTTGTTCTATTTGCCTAGTTGGAGTTCACACTATGATTGATAATAACTTTGAATAAAAGATTTATAATTTTCCCATATTTAGCCAAACCATTAATTTTAACACTTACACAATCCACTGAGCCACCCAGCTGTTTCTAAAACTCAGAGCTGACCATGCCATTCTCCCCCTCAAGAAGCTTCAGTGACTCCCTATTATGTCAACTACCCATTGTTCTGTTTGTCATTAAAAACTCCAATTTGCCTTTGTCTGATCCACTAGTTCCCTTGCTAGACTCAAGTCCCAGCCTCCTTCCGTTTCCCCTTTCTGCCACTTTGTACAGGTTGATCCCAGTTTCCTCATCTGTAAATTGGAGATAATAATAGTGCCTACATAGGGCTGAAGGTCAAATGAGATATTGAGAAAACGCTTTGGGAATGTTGAGGTAGTAAGTAAACGTTACTTGTGGTTATTTCTTAAAGTGGGAAAAGTGAGGGAGAGGGAAGAAGGAGAGAAGAAAACAGAGAAGAAACACATTTGAGAGTTACAACAATTCTGGGACAAAGATCTACAGGTATTATTATCTTTCATTTGTTCCATCTAATCATCTGTATTCTGTGTTCTACCTATCCATCTATGTGTTCTATCTAGCAGAGTAGATTAAAAGCAAGAATACCACAATATAGAACACAAAGATAAACACATAGAATAGATGGATAGACAGAACAGAGAGATTAGAGAGGCCACAAAACAGGAAACGTAGGATAGATAGACGGGTAGATAGAACACAGAACAGCTAGAGTAGATGAATAGAGAGAACACACAGAACAGATTAGAAGATATAGATAGATGAAAGAGATTAGACAGAATACATCGATAGAAGAGATGGATAGATAGAACACAGATAAGTAGAACAAATTGAATAGATGGATATATAGAATGCATAGATGGATTGATTGAAAGGATATCTAAAACACCTAGAACAGAACAATTAGAATAGGTGGATAGTTAGAACCCATTGAATAGATGGGCAGATAGAAGAGAGAACACATAAAAGAGAGAGAATACAGAATGGGTAGATGAAAAGAACAGATAGATGATAAATAGAACAAATAGATCAGATAGAACACATAGAACAGATAGAATAGGTAGTTGGAAGAGATAGAACACAGAACAGACTGAAAATATAGGTGATTAGATAGAAGAAAATGAACACAGAAATAAAAGAGAGATGGATAGATAAAAACAGAAAGCATGAAAGCATATAACAGAACACATAGAAGAGATGGAAGAAATAAAACACATGGGTACAACAAAGAGAACATAGAACATATAAATGGATAGATATAACACATGGATAAATAGATGGAGAAACAGAACACCTAGAACATTAATATTAGAACATAAGGAATGGATAGATAGAACACATAGAACAGTTAAAATAGATGGAGCTCATAGAACAGACACCGCAGAATAGATAGAACATAGAACAAACAGAATATATAGATTGATAGAACAGTTAGAAGAGATGGAAGGGATAGAGCATTCAGAATGTTTAGAACACATAGATGTATAGGTCGAACAAATATAACATAAAACAGAATACATGAAAAGATAGAGAAGAGAGAGAACACACAGAACAGGACAGATACATGGATTGTTAGAAAAAATAGAACACAGAATAGAGAAAACACAAAGACAAGATTGACATAGAACAGATAGAACACAGAACACAATAGATGGAACAGATAGGACATAAATGATAGCTAAAAATGGAATACAAAGTGTGGAGATCTCTTTATCATCTCAGATAATCTGATAAGGACAGTTCAGTTGATAAAGAAGTAAAGAACATGGAAGATCTTTTCCTCAGCTCACGCTTCCAGCTCTGGCTCCAGGAGCACGGAGTTTATTATATACTATTTTCACACAAAGAACACAAAGAAAAACTTTACAGCTGATAGAGGTTACAAATCATACAAAAGAAAATCCTTGGAGGCTTCAAAGTAAAGATAGAACAGGGTCTAAGGCCGAATTCTAGCCGCCTGGATGTCAGCAAACAAATTCTGAGAATTGTAAATATATTCTATAGATATCATAAATGAATTGAATCTTGTATTTTTATCAGAAGGACTGCACCTGGTTGGATAAAGTTTTGTCTAGCTCTAACCTTGGCTGACTTAGGAATATTCTTAGAGTTTAGGGATCTTAATTTTCTTGAAGTGAAATTAATAACCAAGTAAGTGCTGATTTGTTTAAAGCTTTCCAATGGGACTTATGATGTTATTAAGAAAAGGTGTGGATCTGAAAAGGAGTCAAAAGAGGAATCTCAGATTTTCATCTATTTAAGACTCTGTTCCTCTTATTGGCCTCTCACAACAAAGAAGAGATAGAACACGTAGAATGGAAAGAATAAACACATAAAATAGAATACTTAGTATGGATAGGAAACAGAGGTATGATAGAACGTATAGAAAAGTTAGAGTAGATGGAAGAGGAAGAGCAAATAGAACAGAAAGAATGCATAGAAAAAACAAAAGAATAGATAGAACACATGGAACCTATAAGAGATAGAACATTCATGGATAGAACACAGAGATACAGAAATAAATGAATAGATGGAAAAGGTAGAGCATGGAGAATAGAACATATTACAGAGAGAATAGATGAAGAGGTGGAGTCATAGAACAGGTAAAAGACACTGAATGGATAGAACATATGGAATGGAAAGATAGAACACATAGAATAGATAGAACATTAGAATACATATTCAAAAAGAGATGGAAGAGAGAAAGCTCATAGAACAGATAGAACACATAGATGTATAGATTAGAATACACAGATTAGAATACAGATCAGAATACATAGATAAAAAGTAGATAATTAGAAGTTATAATACATAGAATAGATCAGATAGAACAACTAGATACAAAAGAGATGAAGAG
>NW_025381160.1:0-8429 GCF_016433145.1 Gracilinanus agilis | reverse complement strand
TTTTCATCTTTGATACTATCAATTTGGTTTTCTTCTTTCCTTTTCTTTTATTAGATTGACTAGTACTTTTACTATTTTATCAGTTTTTTCAAAGTAGCAGCTTCTAGTCTTATTTATTAATTCAATAGTTCTTTTACTTTCTATTTTATTAATTTCTCCCTTGGTTTTTAGTATTTCTAATATAGTTTTCATCTGGGGATTTTTAATTTGCTCAGTTTCTAATTTTTTGAGTTACATGCCCAATTCATTGATCTCTGCCCTCCTTAATTTGTTAATATATGCACTCAAGGCTATAAATTTCCCCCTGAGTACTGCCTTGGCCGCATCCCACAGAGTTTGCTAGGATGTCTCATCATTGTCATTTTCTTCAATGAAATTGTTGATTGTTTTTATGAGTCCTTCTTTGACAAATTGGTTTTGAAGAATCATATTATTTAATTTCCAATTAGTTTTTGATTTTCCTGTCCAGTGCCCTTACTAATTATTATTTTTATTGCATTATGATCTGAGAAAGTTACATTTATTATTTCTGCTCTTTTGCATTTGTTTGCAATGATTCTATGCCCTATAACATGGTCAATCTTTGTGAATGTGCCATGTGCAGCTGAGAAGAAGGTGTATTCCTTTTTGTCCCTATTTATTTTTCTCCACATATCAATTAGATCTAATTTTTCTAGGACTTCATTCACCTCTCTTACCTCTTATTTATTTTTCGGTTTGATTTATCTAGATCTGACAGAGGAATATTTAGATCTCCCACTAGTATGGTTTTACTATCTATTTCCTTCTTGAGCTCTGCCAGTTTATCCTTTATGAATTTGGGTGCTATGCCACTTGGTGCATACATATTGAGCAGTGTTATTTCCTCATTGTTTATACTGCCTTTAAACAGGATGTAATGACCTTCCCTGTCTTTTTTAATCATATCTATTTTTACTTTGGCTTTGTCAGAAATCATAATAGCCACTCCTGGCTTCTTTTTCTCATTTGATGCCCCAAAGGTTTTGCTCAAGCACTGAACCTTAAGGTTGTGTATGTCCACCCGGCACATGTGTGTTTCTTGTAGACAACATATGGTAGGATTTTGCTTTCTAATCCACTCTGCTATTTGCTTCCGTTTTATGGGCGAGTTCATCCCGTTCACATTCAGTGTTATATTCATCAGTTGTGCATTTGCTGACATTTTTGTATCCTCCCCTATTCCTACCCCCTTTTTCTTATAATATTTCCTTTTAAACCAGTGGTTTGCTATTGAGCCGCTATCCCTTATACCCTCCCTTGATTGACTTCCCTTTCTACCCCCTCCCTTATTCCCCCCCTCTTTTTGTTTTTAAAGGCCTTATGAATTTCCTCCTCTTTCTTCTCCCCTCACTTTTTTTGATCTCCCCACTGCCCTGCTCCCCTTGGTTTATCCCTTCTGACTTTCTCAGAAGGGTTAGATAAGAGTTTTATGTCCCAATGGATAGTAGTTGCAGGCCCAGCTCTTTTGCCTTTCTGAATATCATATTCCAAGCCTTGAGGTCTTTTAGCATGGAGGCTGCCAGATCCTGTGTGATCCTGATTGGTGCTCCTTGATATTTGAATTGTTTCTTTCTGGCTTCTTGTAAATTTTTTTCTTTTGCTTGGAAACTCTTGAATTTGGCAATTATATTTCTGGGTGTTTTCTTATCTGGATCGATTGTCGCAGGTGTTCTATGGATCCTTTCAATGTCTATATTGCCCTCTTGTTGTAGGACTTCAGGGCAATTTTGCTGAATAATTTCTTTTAGTACGGAGTCCAGGTTTCTATTAATTTCTGGTTTTTCTGGAAGACAAATTATTCTCATATTGTCTCTTCTAGACCGGTTTTCTTGGTCTGTCATTCTCTCATTGAGATATTTCATGTTTCCTTCTATTTTTTCACTCTTTTGACTTTCTTTTATTTGTTCTTGTTGTTTTGAGAGATCATTAGCTTCTAATTGCTCAATTCTAGCCTTTAGGGATTGGTTTTCGGCTGTAATCTTTCTGTTTTCAGCTATGATCTTTTGGTTTTCAGCTATAATCTTCTGGTTTTGGGCCATAATCTTCTGGTATTCCTTTTCAATCTGGTCATTTCTCATGTTCAATTTGCTTATATGTTCATTTGGTTTCTGAGCCTCAGTTTCCAATTGCAAGATTCTACCTTTTAAACTGTTATTTTCTTGCCAGATCTCTTCCATTTTCCTCAAAATCTCAGTTTTGACTCTTCCATAGCTTGTAAGGAGTTTTCCTTATTTGAGGAGGGTCCAGATGCTTGTTTGTTCTCCTCCTCTGTTTGCTGGGTTGTCTGGATTTTCTCTGTGTAAAAGTTGTCGAGTGTTAAAGACTTCTTTTTCTTGTTGTTAATCTTTCCCTTCTGAACTTCCTGAGGCTGGGTAGCCATTGTTAGCCCAGCAGCTTCTCAGGTTTATCCTCGCGCTCAGGGTCTGTCTGTGGTCTTTTGGCTCCTGAGGTCTGAGTTCTTGTTTTTTCCAATGTCAAGCGAGAGTCAGAGGCTAGGCTCCAAAGTTAGAGAGAGCGAGGGCACAAAATCTAGCTCCTTGACAGTTAACTGGCACCACTAGGAGCTTGCCCCTGAAAGCAATAAAACATGAGACCCCAGGTGGCTGGAAAACTCAGACCTTGGAAGCAGGAGTGGGGTGAGAAAGGCAGCAGTGCCAGGCATACTCAGGCTCAGGGGAGAACCTCAGGATGTGGAGCAAGCATGGGACCAATTCAGGTATCTGGGCAGCCAGCTAAGGCCACAGGAATTGACCATGAAAACAGCTAGACAGGAGAACCCAGGTGGCTGGAAAACTCAGACCTTGGACATGGGAGTGAGGCTTAGACAGGCAGCAGCAGCGTCCAGCATGCTCAGACTCAGAGAAAAACTTCTGGAGGTGGAGCAAGTGTGGACCAGGTTTTACGCTCTGGGTATCTGGCTAGGAACACGGGGGCTTGACCCTCAAAACAGCTATACAAGAGACCCCAGGAGGGCCACCAGAGAAGCCAGGTGATTCACAAAGTAGCCTCAGGCAAAAACTGATCCCTAACTCCATACAAAGAAAATTAGTTTGCCTTAATCAGACTTCTGGCAGATAATGCATAATGATGCCCAACAAGGCCCAAGAAATAAAAAGAAAACCAAGAAAAAATTCTAACACTTGATAACTTCTGCACAGAACAAACCCCAGAAAACAGAGGAGGACAAACAATTAAAGACATCCAAACCTTCCTAAAAATGAAAATGGATCACAAGATCTTGAAGAGTTCAAATATAAGATCATGAGAAAGATGGAAGAGATCTGGCAAGAAAATAACAGTTTAAAAGGCAGAATTTTGCAATTGGAAAGTGAGGCTCAGAAATCAAATGAATTGATAAGCAAATTGAAGACCAGAAATGTCCACCTGGAAGCCTTGAAGAATGGTATAGACCAGAATGAAAAGGAAAACCAAAAGATTATAGCCAAAAACCAGTCTTTAAAGACTAGAATTGGGCAATTAGAAGCCAATGATCTCACAAACCAACAAGAATTAATAAAGCAAAGTCAAAAGACTGACAAAATTGAAGGAGACTTGAAAAATCTCAATTAGAAGTAAATAGACCAAGAAAACAGGTCCAGGAGAGACAACTTGAGAATTATTGGTATTCCAGAAAATATTAACCTAGATAGTGTATTACAAGAAATTAACCAACAAAAGTGCTCCAATGTCCTTGAGCAAGAGGGCAAAAGAGACATCGAAAGGATCCATAGATAACCCTCTATCCTAAATTCTCAGAAGGCAATCCCCAGGAATGTAGTAGCCAAATTCAGAAGCTTCCCAGTTAAAGAAAAATATTACAAGAAGCCAGAAAGAGACAATTCAGATATCAAGGAATACCAATCAGGACTACACAGGATCTGGCAGCCTCCATACTACAAGACCACAAGGCTTGGAACATGATATTCAGAAAGGCAAGAGAATTAGTTCTACTACCAATGATCACATACCCATAAAAACTGACTATATACTTCCAGGGGAAAGAATGGGCATTCAACAAGATAGAAGATTTCCAAGCATTTGCACAGAAAAGACCAGGACTAAATGAAAAGTTTAATATGTAACCACAAAAACCAAGAAAAACATGAAAAGGTAAATGAGAAAGAGAGGGGAAAGAAAGAAAACACTAATATATAAATTGCCTTCTTCAAGAGCTTCCATAAGATCAAATTATTTGTATTTCTACATGGAGAAATATTGTTTAATTCTAAAAAAAATTGTACTCACTATTATAGTAATTAGAAAAATTAATAATTAGGAGAAGTTTGAGTACTAAATGACTAAAATGATATGGGGGAAAAGGTGTGTGTGGGGGGGGAATAGAAGATGACAACAAGAGTAACTTAAATGAATAAGAAAAATAGGATAATTACCACACAAAGAGGGCATGGGAAGTGGAGGGGAGGAATACTATTATAATAAGGAGAGGAAGAGAGGTTAAAAAGAAATTATTAAACCTTATTCTCAGTGAAATGAATCCTGAGAAGGAAGAGTAGCTAGATCCACTAGAATATCAAATGCTATCGAACCCTCCTATGTCTTAAAGGGCTACCCAAGAAGTACCCAAATTCATACAAAGGCAAGACTTGAACTGAGGTCTTCCTGACTTCAAACCTTGACTCTCCTCTCTTGTACCATGCAATACATAATATTGTCTGTCTCTTATTTTTATTAATGACTTAATATTAGTGTATCATGGGTGGGTAGTGTCTCTGGGTAATTGGCAGCTATATCCAGAGAGTGGAAGCTTTGGTATGCCCACCAAGCTGGCAAGAAAGGCTTCGTGTGGCCCCATGTAAGAGCTGAATGTCTGTTGTCCAAGGACTGAGTGAGCGGAGTTCTGAGAGGCTGATCACAAGATTGGTTGGTTCAAAGAAGAAAGTCAGCCTCAGGAGTCACCTTCAGCTCCAGTCATTGTTTTGGGTGAGTGGATCGCTAGTTTTCCCTTCCTGTCTTCTGAAGAAAGTTTAATTCTGATCAAAGGTTAACAAGTCCTGAACTGGAACAGTATTTTGTTAGGTTAATGTTCTGTCTATCGTTTTATATTTCCCTACTTTATAAATAAAAGATTTATAATTTTTATATATTTAGCCAAACCATCAATTTTACCACTTAAACAATTCACAGATCCAGCCAGCTGTTTCTAAAATTCAGAGCTGACCATGCCATTCTCACCCTCAAGAAGCTTCAGTGACTCCCTATTATGTCAACTATCTATTGTACTGTTTGTCATTAAAAACTCCAATTTGGCTTTGTCTGATCCAGTACTTCCCATGCTAGACTCAAGTCCCACCCTCCTTACGTTTCCCCTTTCTGCCACTTTGTCCAGGTTGACCCATTTCCTCATCTGTAAATTGGAGATAATAATAGTGCCTTCCTAGGGCTGAGGGTCAAATAAGATACTGATAAAATGCTTTGGAAATATTGAGGTGTTAAGTAAACGTAACTTGTGGTTATTTCTGAAAGTGGGAAAAGTAAGGGAGAGGGAAGAAGAAGCGAAGAGAACATAGCAGAAACACCTTTGAGGGTTACAACAATTCTGGGACAAAGATCTACAGGTATTATTATCTTTTATTTGTTCCATCTAATCATCTGTATTCTGTGTTCTAGCTGATCCATTTTTTGTATGATTTACCTATCCATTTTTTTGTATTTGATCTAGCAGAGTAGATTAAAAGCCAGAATACCACAAGATAGAACACAGAGATAAAACACTTAGAATAGATGGATAGGTAGAACAGATACATTAGAGAGTCCACAAAACAGGAAACGTAGTATAGATAAATGGGTAGATAGAATACAGAACAGCTAGAGTAGATGAATAGGGAGAACACACAGAACAGTCGAAGATATAGATAGATAGGAGATATAAATAGATGAAACAGATAGATTAGATAAAATACATTGTTAGAAGAGATGGGTAGGTAGAACATAAAACAGATAAGTAGAACAAATTGAATAGATGGATCTACAAAATGTATAGATGGACTGATTGAATGGATATCTAAAACGCATAGAACAGAACAATTAAAATAGGTGCATAGGTAGAACACATTGAAAACATGGAGAGATCAAAGAGAGAACACATAAAAGAGAGAATACAGAATGGGTAGATTTTTAGAACAGATAGATGATAAGTAGATCACATAGAACACATAGAACAGATAGAATAGGTAGTTGGAAGAGTGAGAACACAGAACAGACAGCAAACACAGATGATTAGATAGAAGAAATTGAACACATAGAAATAAAAGATAGATGGATAGAGAAAAACAAAAGGCATATAACAGAATATATAGAAGAGAGAAATAGAAGAGATGGAAGAAATAGAACAAATGGGTACAGCAAGGAGAACATAGAACATATAGAACATATAAATGAATAGATAAAATACATGGATACATAGATGGACAGAACAAATTGAACATTAATATTAGAACATAAGGAATGGATAGATAGAACACATAGAACAGATAGAATAGATTGAGTTGTAGAACAGACACAAGAGAATAGAAAGAACATAGAACAAATAGAATATATAGATTGATAGAGTAGTTAGAAGAGATGGAAGGAGTAGAGGATTTAGAACGCATAGATGTATAGGTCAAACAAATATAACATAAAACTGAATAGATGAAAAGATAGAGAATAGAGAGAACACACAGAAGAGGACAGATACATGGATTGTTAGGAAAAATAGAATACAGAATGGATAGAATACAAAGACAAGAGAGACAGAGAACAGAAAGAGCACAGAACAGAATAGATGGAACAAATAGGACATAAATGATAGGTAAAAAATGGAATACAAAGAATAGATAGAACAGGTAGAATGGAAAGAATAAACACATAAAATAGAAAGAATCCTTAGTATGGATAGGGCACAGAGGTCAGATAGAACATATAGATACAAAAGATAGATGGATAGAAAAGTTAGAATTTATGGAAGAGGCAGAGCACAAAGAACAGAAAAAATGGATAGAAAAACATAGACTAGATAGAACAGTTATTGGTCGAATGGAGAGATACAGAAGTAAATGAATATATGGAAGAGGTAGAGAAAAATAGAACACATTACAGAAAGAATAGACGAAGAGGTGAGGTCATGGAACAGTTAGAATACACTGAATGGATAGAACATATAGAATTGATAGTTCAAACCCAAAGAATAGATAGAACATATAGAATATATTTGGAAATAGATGGATAGAACAAAGAACACATAAAATAGAAGAGAACGAAGAGAGAAAGCTCATAGAACAAATAGAATGCATAGATGTATACATTAGAATACATAGACTAGAATACAGATCAGAATACACAGATAGATAGATGAGTAGAGGTTAGAATACATAGAAGAGATCAGATAGTACATGTAGATATAAAAGAGATGAATAGCTAGAACAAATTAGAAGAGAATGAAGAGATAGAGCACATTGAAAAGGAAGGTTAGGATAAAAAGTGCTGGTTCCGGGTTAAGATGGCGGCAGAGTAAGAAGCAGCTCTTAACCTCTCCCGACCGAAACACACAAAACTCCTCAAGGGGACATAAAAACAAGTCCAGAGGAACGGAGGAACCCCACAACAGGGCACAGCGTGGAAGGTATGTGGAATCCAGACATTTCCAGGCTATAAAGGGCTCTCACTAAATCGTGGGCTGAGCAACCGCCCCACCCCCAACCCCTCCACACACAAGATCTAGAGCTCTGAAGCCAGCTAAAAAAAAATAGAGCAAGTTTGGGGCACCCATCGAGACATTGGCAGCTCCGGGGCCTGTTCCTGAGAGCAGCAAGACTTAGGACCCCATTAAGCCAAAGAAAGCAGGCGAAATCTGAGCGCGGGAGCAGGATGCAGGGTGCACAGCGCAGGCTGAGCAGAACGCAGGCACTGCAGAGGCGTGGGTGGAGGCAGACACAGCCAGGAACTAAAGCCTAAGTGGGGAACCAGTGTGGATGGGTATACGACAGTGGAAGCAGCGCCCTTAGACTTGTAAAGAAACCTCCGGCAGAGGACAGACACTGAGCGTGAGGATAAATCTGAGAAGCTGCTGGGGTAATGATGGCTACTCAGCCTCAGGAAGTTCAGAAGAGAAAGAATAACAACAAGAAAAAGAAGTCTTTAACACTCGACAGCTTTTACACAGAGAAAATCCAGACAACTGAGCAAACAGAGGAGGAGAACAAACAAGCATCTGGACCCTCCTCAAATAAGGAAAACTCCTCACAAGCTATGGAAGAGTTCAAAACTGAGATTTTGAGGAAAATGGAAGAGATCTGGCAAGAAAATAACAGTTTAAAAGGTAGAATCATGCAATTGGAAAGCGAGGCTCAGAAACCAAATGAACTGATAAGCAAATTGAACTCCAGAAATGACCAGATTGAAAAGGAATA
>NW_025381159.1:0-1894 GCF_016433145.1 Gracilinanus agilis | reverse complement strand
TTGATTGTTTCTATGATTTTTTCTTTGACTAATTGGTTTTGGAGAATCATATTGTTTAATTTCTAATTGGTTTTTGATTTGCCTGTCCAGGTGCCCTTACTAATTATTATTTTTATTGCATTATGATCTGAGAAGGTTGCATTTATTATTTCTGCTCTTTTGCATTTATTTGCAATGTTTCTATGCCCTATTACATGGTCAATCTTTGTGAATGTACCATGTGCAGCTGAAAAGAAGGTGTATTCCTTTTTGTCTCTATTTATTTTTCTCCACATATCCATTAAATCTAATTTTTCTAGGACTTCATTCACCTCTCTTACCTCTTTCTTATTTATTTTTTGGTTTGATTTTTTTAATTTTTTTTAAATTTTTTTAATTTTTAACCCTTGTACTTTGGTGTATTGTCTCATAGGTGGAAGATTGGTAAGGGTGGGCAATGGGGGTCAAGTGACTTGTCCAGGGTCACACAGCTGGGAAGTGGCTGAGGCTGGGTTTGAACCTACGACCTCCTGTCTCTAGGCCTGACTCTCACTCCACTGAGCTACCCAGCTGGCCCTGGTTTGATTTATCTAGATCTGAAAGAGGAATATTTAGATCTCCCACTAGTATCGTTTTACTATCTATTTCCTTCTTGAGCTCTGCCAGGTTCTCCTTTATGAATTTGGATGCTATGCCACTTGGTGCATACATATTGAGCAGTGTTATTTCCTCATTGTTTATACTGCCTTTAATCAGGATGTAATGACCTTCTCTGTCTTTTTTAATCATATCTATTTTTGCTTTGGCTTTGTCAGAAATCATAATAGCCACTCCTGCCTTCTTTTTCTCATTTGATGCCCAAAAGATTTTGCTCAAGCCCTTAACCTTAAACTTGTGTATGTCTACCTGCTTCATATGTGTTTCTTGTAGACAACATATGGTAGGATTTTGGTTTCTAATTCACTCTATTTGCTTCCATTTTATGAGCGAGTTCATCCCATTCACATTCAGCATTATAATTATCAGTTGTGCATTCACTGACATTTTTGTATCCTCCCCTAGTCCTACCCCTTCTTCTTACACTCTTTCCTTTTAAATCATTGATTTGCTTTGAGCCAGTATCCCTTATCCCCTCCCTTGATTAACTTCCCTTTTTACCCCCTCCCTTATTATTCCCCTCTTTTTATTTTTAAAGGCCTAATGAGTTCCCTCCTACTTCTTCTCCCCTCCATTTTTTGACCTCCCCACTCCCCTGTTCCCCTTGGTTTATCCCTTCTGACTTTCTCAGTAGGGTTAGATAGAGTTTTTTATCCCAGTGGATAATATAGCTACTCTTCCCTCTCTGGGTTGATTACACTGAGAGTAAGGTTTAAATATTACCTCTTAATGCTCTCTTCCTCTCCTTCTTATAATAGTATTTGACCCCTCCCCTTCCCATGTCCTCTTTGTGTATAATAGAATATCCTTTTTTTCTTATTCACTCAAGTTTCTCTTGGAGTCCCCTACTATTCACCCCCCTCTTTCCCACCCCCCATATCATCTAAGACCATTTAGTATTCCACCCTCTCCCTATGAATTATTCTTCTGATTGCTATAATAGTGAATACTATAATGGTGAACAGAGTTGACTACAGAGAATTATACATAACATTTCTTCACATATGAATACAAATAATTAGATCTTATTGAAGCTCTTAAAGAGGCAAAATTTTAAAAATATGAGTTTTCTTACTTTCCCCTCTGTTTCTTATTTACCTTTTCATGTTTCTCTTGATTTTTGTGGTTGGATATCAAACTTTCCACTTAGTCCTGGTTTTTTCTGTGCAAATACTTGGAAATCTTCTATCTTGTTGAATGCCCATACTTTCGTCTGGAAGTATATAGTCAGTTTTGATGGGTACATGATCCTTGGTTG
>NW_025381158.1:0-4277 GCF_016433145.1 Gracilinanus agilis | reverse complement strand
TCTGTCACTCTCTCATTGAGATATTTCATGTTTCCTTCTATTTTTTCAGTCTTTTGGCTTTGTTTTATTTGTTCTTGTTGTCTTGAGAGATCATTAGTTTCTACTTGCTCAATTCTAGCCTTTAGGGATTGATTTTCGGCTATAATCTTTCGGTTTTCGGCCATAATCTTCTGGTTTTCGGCCATAATCTTCTCGTATTCCTTTTCAATCTGGTCATTTCTGGAGTTCAATTTGCTTATCAGTTCATTTGGTTTCTGAGCCTCACTTTCCAGTTGCATGATTCTACCTTTTAAACAGTTATTTTCTTGCCAGATCTCTTCCATTTTCCTCAAAATCTCAGTTTTGAACTCTTCCATAGCTTGTGAGGAGTTTTCCTTATTTGAGGAGGGTCCGGATGCTTGCTTGTTCTCCTCCTCTGTTTGCTCGGTTGTCTGGATTTTCTCTGTGTAAAAGCTGTCGAGTGTTAAAGACTTCTTTTTCTTGTTGTTATTCTTTCTCTTCTGAACTCCCTGAGGCTGAGTAGCCATCATTACCCCAGCAGCTTCTCAGATTTATCCTCGCGCTAAGTGTCTGTCCTCTGCTGGAGGTTTCTTTATAAGTCTCAGGGCGCTGCTTTCACAGTCGTATACCCGTCCACACTCGTTCCCCACTTAGGCTTTAGTTCCTGGCTGTGTCTGCCTCCACCCACGCCTCCGCAGTGCCTGCGTTCTGCTCAGCCTGTGTTGTGTGCCCTGCGTCCTGCTCCCTCGCTCAGATTTCGCCTGCTTTCTTTAGCTTAATGGGGTCCTACGTCTTGCTGCTCTCAGGAACAGGCCCCGGAGCTGCCATTGACTCGATGGGTGCCCCAAACTTGCTCTATTTCTTTTTAGCTGGCTTCGGAGCTCTAGATCTTGTGTGTGGAGGGGGTGGGGGTGGGGCGGTTGCTCAGCCCGCGATTTTGTGATAGCCCTTTATAGCCTGGAAATGTCTCGATTCCACGTACCTTCCACGCTGTGCCCTGTTATGGGGTTCCTTCGTTCGTCTGGACTTGTTTTTATGTCCCCTTGAGGAGTTTTGTGTGTTTCGGTCAGGAGAGGTTAAGAGCTGCTTCTTACTCTGCCGCCATCTTAACCCGGAAAACCTAGGATTTTTTTTAAGTATACCATCATATCAGCTGCAAACAGTGATAGCTTAGTCTTCTCATTGCCTATTTTGATATCTTCAATTTCTTTTTCTTCTTTAATTGCTATTGCTAGTGTTTCTAGTACAAAGTTAAATAGTAGAGGTTGATAGTGGGCATTCTTGTTTCATGCCTGACCTTATTGGGAAGGCTTCTAATTTATCCAAATTGCATATAATGCCTGTTGATGGTTTTAGGTATATACTGTTTATTATTTTTAGGAAAGGCTCTTCTATTCCTAAACTTTCTAGTTTTTCAATAGGAATGGATGTTGTATTTTGTCAAAGGCTTTTTCAGCATCTATTGAGATAATTATGTGATTTTTGTTGGTTTGCTTGTTGATATGGTCAATTATGTGAATGGTTTTCCTGATATTGAACCATCCTTGCATTCCTGGTATAAATCCCACCTGATGATAAAGAATAACCCTCGTGATCACTTGCAGGAGTCTCTTTGCTAGTATTCTGTTTAAGATTTTTGCATGTATGTTCATTAAGGAGATTGGTTTGTAGTTTTCTTTCTCTGTTTTTGATCAACGTGGCTTTGGGATCAGTACTATATTTATGTCATAAATGGAGTTTGGTAGAACTTCTTCTTTGCTTATTATGTCAAATAGTTTGTATAGTATTAGGATTAGTTGCTCTTTGAATGTCTGATAGAATTCACTTGTGAATCCATCAGGCCCTGGGGATTTTTTCTTAGGGAGTTCTTTGATGGTTTGTTCAATTTCTTTTTCTGATATGGGATTATTTAAGTATTCTATTTGTTCTGCTCTTAATCTAGGCAATTTATATTTTTGTAAATATTCATCCATCTCACCTAGATTTCTATGTTTATTGTCATATAATTGCACAAAATAGTTTTTAGTGTTTGCCTTGATTTCCTCTTCATTAGAGGTGAGGTCTCCCTCTTCATCTTTAATACTGCTAATTTGGTTTTCTTCTTTCCTTTTTTTAATTAGATTCACCAGTACTTTGTCAATTTTGTTTGTTTTTTCAAAGTACCAGCTTCTAATCTAATTTATTAATGTAATAATTCTTTACTTTCAATTTTATTGACTTCTCCTTTAATTTTTATATTCTCTAATTTGGTGGTTGGCTAGGGATTTTTACTTTATTCTCTTTCTAGTTTTTTAATTTGCATGCCCAGTTCATTGATCTTGTCCTCTCTAATTTGTCAATACATGCATTCAAGGATATAAATTTCCCCCTGAGTACTGCCTTAGCTGCATCCCACAGAGTTTGGTAGGATGTCTCATCACTGTCTTTTTCTTCAATGAACTTATTGATTGTTTCTATGATTTCTTCTTTAAATAACTAGTTTTGGAGAATCATATTATTTAATTTCAAATTAGTTTTTGATTTGCCTGTCCACGTACCATTACTAATTATTATTTTTATTGCATTATGATATGAGAAGCTTACATTTATTATTTCTGCTCTTTTGCATTTGTTTGCAATGTTTCTATGTCCTATTACATCATCAATATTTGTGAATGTACCATTTGCAGCTGAAAAGGAGGTGTATTCCTTTATTATTTTTTTAAAATTTTAAACATTTATTAATATTCATTTTTAACATGCCTACATGATTCATGCCCCTACTTTCCCCCTCACCCTCCGCATTCCCTTCACCCATGGCCGACACACATTTCCACTGATTTTATCATGTGTCCCTGATCAAGACCTTTTTCCAAATTGTTGGTAGTTGCATTGGTGTGGTAGTATTGAGTTCATATCCTCAATCATGTCCACCCCAACCCAAACGTTCAAGCAGCTGTTTTTCTTATGTTTCCACTCCTGCATTCCTTCCTCTGAATGTGGGTAGCGTTCTTTACCATAAATCCCCCAGAATTGTCCTGGGTCATTGCACTGCTGCTGGTACAGAGGTGCATTACATTTGATTTTACCACAGTATATCAGTCTCTGTGTACAATGTTCTTCTGGCTCTGCTCCTTTCACTCTGCATCAGTTCCTGGAGGTCTTTCCAGTTCACCTGGAACTCCTCCAGTTTGTTATTGCTTTTAGCACAATAGTATTCCATCACAAGCATATACCATAATTTGTCTAGCCATTCGCCAATAGAAGGACATACCCTTCTTTTCAAGTTTTTTGCCACCACAAAAAGTGCATCTATAAATATTTTCGTCCAAGTCTGTTTGTCTATGATCTCTTTGGGGTACAGACCCAACAATGGTATGGCTGGATCAAAGGGCAGGCAATCTTTCATAGCCGTTTGAGCATAGTTCCAAATTGCCAGCCAGAATGGTTGGATCAGTTCACAACTCCACCAGCAATGCATTAATGTCCCAACTTTGCCACATCCTCTCCAGCATTCATTACTCTCTCCTTTTTTCATTTTAGCCAATCTGCTAGATGTGAGGTGATACCTGAGAGTTGTTTTGATTTGCATTTCTCTAATTATTAGAGATTTAGAACACTTTCTCATGTGCTTATTGATATTTTTTATTTCTTTACCTGAAAATTGCCTATTCATGTCTCCTGCCCATTTATCAATTGGGGAATGGCTTGATTTTTTATACAATTGATTTAACTCCTTGTATATTTGAGTAATTAGACCCCTGTCAGAGTTTTTTGTTATGAAGATTTTTTCCCAATTTGTTGTTTCCCTTCTGATTTTGACTACATTGTTTTTGTTTGCACAAAAGCTTTTTAGTTTAATATAATCAAAACCATTTAATTTACATTTTGTAATTTTCTCTAACTCTTGCTTGGTTTTGAATTCTTTCCTTTCCCAGAGATCTGACAGGTATACAATTTAGTGTTCACTTAATTATTTATAGTTTCCCTCTTTATATTCAAGTCATTCACCCATTCTGAATTTATCCTGGTGTAGGGTGTGAGATGTTGATCTAAACCTAATCTCTCCCATATTGTTTTTGAAATTTCCCAGCAGATTTTGTCAAATATTGGATTCATGTCCAAAAAGATGGGATTTTGGGGTTTATCATACAATGTCTTGCTGATGTCATTTACCCCAAGTCTATTCCACTGATCTCCCTTTTGTCTCTTAGCAAGTACCATATTGTTTTTTTTAACATTTATTAATATTCATTTTTAACATGGTTACATGATTCATGCTCCACCTTTCCCCTTCA
>NW_025381157.1:0-6663 GCF_016433145.1 Gracilinanus agilis | reverse complement strand
CTTTCTTTCTTTCTTTCTTTCTTTCTTTCTTTCTTTCTTTCTTTCTTTCTTTCTTTCTTTCTTTCTTTCTTTCTTTCTTTCTTTCTTTCTTTCTTCTTCCTCCACTCTCCTTTCCTTCTTTCTTTCTTTCCTTCATTTGGCTCCAGCTAATAGGAGATGGGGTACAAATGCTAGAGGGGTAAAAACAGAAATTCCATTGGGACAGAGAAGTAAAACCAAAGCCCAACATTGAAAGCAGTCTGTGATATTGGCTGGGTTTGTATTTTTTTGAGGGAGAGAGACAGAGAGAATGAGCACAAGAATAGAAATGTACATTATTGCTAATGTTCTTTCCTGAAGAGCTGGAGAACTAAAAGACCTTTTACTATTGAGAGAATCTTATCAGATCTCCTCTCAGTTGTATTTTCTTTGAATATAACTTCATGTCATGATGTCATGTTTGAGACCACATACACATACACACACACACACACACACACACACACACACACACACACACACACAATGTAGTGTTCACTGACTTTGGAACCTGGGTTCAAATTATATCTCCTCCAAACTAGCTATCCATGTAATCTTGGAAAAGACGTGTAACCTCTCATAACATCTATTTTCTCTACTCTAAAATGAAGAAATTGGATTTAGGTGATCTTTGAAGTTCTTTCCAGCCAGTGATGTGTTTTCAAATGTTTAACAATGGACTTCCATGTGGGGGAAAAATGTATGTTGGACACTGAAGTTTAATAAGCATTATTAACATTTTACCCATCACTTTCATAAGTCCAGACAGTCAACAAAACAATAAACCAAGTCCTCACGTCTATCCTTTGCTGATTTCTGAGGTTTGATAATTTCCTAGGTGAGAAATTCCATGTTGAAAATTTAACCATTGCCTCTCCAGAGCCATTTTGAGTTGGCTCTATCATCAGCCTGCTTCCAGCTTTAATTGTATTATATTAGGATATTACAGTTTAGTTTCACATCTTCAGAATAATGAATGCCTTGGAACAATGCACTCTGTATGTGTTTTGTGAGTGTGTGTGTATGAGAAAGAAAGAATGTATGAGAGAGAGATGGGGGGGTGGTATGTGTGTGGTAAAATTATTCTCTAGTCTGCCATATTTCTGCCTGATACTCCAGACATCTTATTGTTATAAGTGTTCCCAAAGTTAAGGATTGTCAACCCTTCCCTAGTGAGTTGTACATGGAGTCTGGTATTAAATTAAAATACCTGTATCACATGGTAACAACTTTCTGGTTTTTGTTACTGAACCAACTTTTCCTACTCCCACTTCATTCTATATTTTCCAGTAGGTTTTTGTAGCAACTGCTCTTTACAGAGAACAGAGGCATAAGAAAACAATTTATGTCTCTCTTTCTATGACTGGGCTTGAGAACTCCAGAAAAAGAAAAGAGTAGGTGACAGTTAACTCTGTCTCTCTGAAGGAGAATTGATAAATCAAGTCTCAGGCTTCATAATTCGAAAGGAGAGAGATGACCCTGTGCAAGAGAGAAGGGCTGGTAGCAGGGGGTCCTACCTAGGTACTGATTCAAGACAGAAGAGTGGAAAAGGCTAGGTTCACACAATTGGGAAATGTGTGAGGCCAGATTTGAATCCAAGTTTTCCTGCCTTCGTCCCCAGATACTACTCTATCTGTTGTGCTTTCTAGCTACCCCTCGATTGAATCTTAAAGGACTTAAAAAGCATTGTGGGAAAACACACCCACTTTTGTAGCAGGATCTCACCCCAAGAATGGGAAGGTCAAATTCTGTTCAATCCAGAAGTAAGAGAATAATTTTATTTGAAGAAGAGATTTTTAGATAATGTAGTAACTTAAGCTGGTAAAATGGCCTAGAGGCTGGTAGAATAGCCCTAGAGCCCTGGACTGATGGAGTTATAGCTGATGGAATAGCCTGGAAGCTGGTGTAGCCTCCAGAACCCTTGGCTGGTGGTGTAGCCCCACCTCACCCCACACCCCAGAGTAATTCAAGGCTTGTATATGTATAGTATTTGTCAGCTGTGGAAGAGGTCTTGCTACTCTTCTGGGAAAGATGGGAACATAACTAAGGTAAATACAAAACAATGCAATGAATTAATAATATAGTCTAACAATTTAGAACTAAGGTAAAGACAAAATGATTAACAATACAAAACAGCCACAGAACTAGTGCACAGAACAGCCTAACAGTTGAGAACTAAGGTAGAGAATAGCACAAAACTCCCATGAGTGATTGATAATATGGAATGGTTACAGATTTTGCAGTTTATGCTTAGCTAGTGCTAATTGGTGAGAAATACAAGATTTTAGAGCATGAGGCTTCTTTCTGCTTCTTTCACTGCCCATTGCCCACCTCCATCAAAGGGAGTAAAGTATAAGAATGGGATCTGTGATGTGATCCTGTGATAGTTAGGTTAAGTGTGCACTGCCCATCTTTAGATTTAATCACCAAAGGTGAGAGCACCTCCAATTTTGGGAGGTCCATAACCCACCTGTGCTAGAGTGGGTAATGAATCAGAATCAACTGAGCACCCCCTAGGCCATCCCAAGAGAAGCATCTATTGTGATTGGACATGCAAACTAGGAGGAGGCACAGGAAGTGATGCATAAGTGACACCTTTAAAAAGAGCTCCTCAAGCAGCTGGAGAAGATCTTCTGGTGAAAAGGGATGCTGGTGAAGGAGCTCTTCTGGTCTGTGGAGGAGTGATAGCTGGAACTCTGAGACCTTGGTGAGACTGCTTTCAATATCTTCTTTAGAAGTCCACTTGGTGAATTTAAAGACTGAATTTTCCTAAACTTCTCTGAAGGAAATTCCCTTTAATAGACTCTATGAATGAAGCAAAGCCTCTTTGGGCCTCTGGCCCTCTGACTCTCAGCTGAGGGTTAATTATATCTACCTGGATTAATTAGAGGATCCTAGTAA
Source organism: Gracilinanus agilis (assembly GCF_016433145.1). NCBI lineage: Eukaryota > Metazoa > Chordata > Mammalia > Didelphimorphia > Didelphidae > Gracilinanus > Gracilinanus agilis. The sequence goes on along the minus strand of NW_025381157.1, from coordinate 3,744 downwards.
TTTACCTACTGTGTTAGATTCTTATTCCCTTATTTCCTCTATTTCTTCTCAATTGTAAATGAACTTCCATAAAAGTCAATTTTGACTTGAGGTTTTTCCTTAATTGGGTTTTTTTCCCCTGGCAACCACCTTTTAATATATTGAACCCAAAAAAAAACTTTCCCCCCCTTACAATCCCTATTCCTTATCCCAATGTCAGTATACCAAGAGACAGAAAAGTGAAATGACTTGTCTGTTGTTGATAGGTTCAGAATGTGGACTGGTGATCCCAAGTTCCTGAATTATGCCAGGACATCTCTTTGAAAATGCTGGACCAAGGCTGATGGACAGAGTGGGAGATGGGAAGGGATAGATAATACACTGAACTTTTGTTAGCTATGATATAGAAAGAGGCTTATGGTTGTATGTCTTAGTAATATCTTATGTATTGTGCTTATCTTGTAAAGTGTTAGAACAAATCTTTCTGAGGCCTCCAGTAAATCAAAGCCAGGTATTTATAAATGCATCCTGGTCTCAGACCAATCTAAGATAATTAGAATAGGTATTGTTATTGATTAAACATACTTTGGGCTTTTATTGGAACCAAAAGCCAAGTGTCTCCAAGACCGTCTGAAAAATCCACTCAAAGACCACATTATTCTCGAAATAGGATTTTAGGAGAGCCTGCCTAGTGACCTTGATTGGGAATTCAGGGCAGCAAGCTTTAGGTTGCAGATGATTTGGTCATCTACATCCTCATCATAAAAGAATGTCAAATAAGGGTCATCTGGGTGATAAGGCATTATATAATCTAAGGGATGGTTTGAAAATTCTGAGAAATAATTTCTTCTATGGCTGGGAAACTGGATCTGAAGGCAATTCCTGAGAGGAGTTCCAGAAATATTTTGACCAGTGGCAATGTCAGAAATATTTTGACCAGTGGCAATGTCACTGGACAAAAGTACATAGCCTCCCGAGATGACTATTTTTAGCTATAGAACATCCCTGTTTGGGATCTATAGTTTCTAGCTTGTTTGTTTAATACATCAATTAATGGTGTAGTCAGACCTCTTATCAGATATTTGTTCTGGGTGATAATGGCTAAAATTTTTTACATACTATTTGCAGATTTGAAATTTAGCAATAGAGAGAAGAATGGGTGTGGAAGAAGTTAGATTAAATAAATATAATGTTTTCAAAGACAAAGATTTCATTTTAGGGGGGAATTTCTCAGTCTGGTTTCCTAGAAAGCCTAAAGAGAATCTCACCCACCAGCTGGATCTACTGCCTGGAGGTCAAATGACTTGAGAAGCCAAAATGAAAAGAAGAAAAAGTTTTTTTTTAATTTAAACATTTATTAATATTCATTTTTAACATGGGTACATGATTCATGCTCCTACTTTCCCCTCTACCCCCCGCACTCCCCCCACCCATGGCCAATGTACATTTCCACTGGTTTTGTCATGTGTCCTTGATCAAGACCTATTTCCAAATTGTTGTTAGTTGCATTGGTGTGGTAGTTTCGAGTCCACATCCTTAATCATGTCCACCCCGACCCATGCATTCAAGCAGTTGTTTTTCTTATATGTTTCCTCTCCCGCAGTTCTTCCTCTGAATGTAGGTAGCATTCTTTACCATAAATCCCTCAGAGATGTCCTGGGTCATTGCATTGCTGCTGGTACAGAAGCCCATTACATTCGATTTTACCACAGTATATCAGTCTCTGTGTACAATGTTCTTCTGGCTCTGCTCCTTTCGCTCTGCATCAGTTCCTGGAGGTTTCTCCAGTTCGCCTGGAACTCCTCCAGTTTATCATTCCTTTTGGCACAATAGTATTCCATCACCCGCATATACCACAGTTTGTTCAGCCATTCCCCAATTGAAGGACATGCCCTCCTTTTCCAGTTTGTTGCCACCATAAAAAGCACAGCTATAAATATTTTCATACAAGTCTGTTTATCTATGATCTCTTTGGGGTACAAACCCAACAATGGTATGGCTGGATCAAAGGGCAGGCATTCTTTTATAGCCCTTTGAGCATGATTCCAAATTGCCAGCCAGAATGGCTGGATCAGTTCACAACTCCACCAGCAATGCATTAATGTCCCAATTTTGCCACATCCCCTCCAACATTCATTACTCTCCCCTTCTTTCATTTTAGCCAATCTGCTAGGTGTGAGGTGATACCTCAGAGTTGTTTTGATTTGCATTTCTCTAATTATTAGAGATTTGGAACACTTTCTCATGTGCTTATTGATACTTTTGATTTCTTTACCTGAAAATTGCCTATTCATGTCTCTTGCCCATTTATCAATTGGGGAATGGCTTGATTTTTTATACAATTGACAACTCCTTGTATATTTGAGTAATTAGACCCCTGTCAGAGTTTTTGGTTATAAAGATTTTTTCCCAATTTGTTGTTTCCCTTCTGATTTTGACTACATTGTTTTTGTTTGTACAAAAGCTTTTTAGCTTAATATAATCAAAACCATTTAATTTACATTTTGTAATTTTCTCTAACTTTTGCTTGGTTTTAAAGTCTTTCCTTCCCCAGAGATCTGACAAGTATACTATTCTGTGTTCACTTAACTTGTTTATAGTTTCCCTCTTTATATTCAAGTCATTCACCCATTCTGAATTTATCTTGGTGTAGGGTGTGAGATGTTGATCTAGACCTAATATCTCCCATATTGTTTTCCAAATTTCCCAGCAGTTTTTGTCAAATAGTGGATTCATGTCCCAAAAGTTGGGCTCTTTGGGTTTATCATACACTGTCTTGCTGATGTCATTTACCCCAAGCCTATTCCACTGATCCTCCCTTCTGTCTCTTAGCCAGTACCATATTGTTTTGATGACTGCTGTTTTATAGTATAGTTTAATATCTGGTACTGCTAGGGCCCCTTCCTTCACATTTTTTCATTATTTCCCTTGATATTCTTGATCTTTTGTTATTCCAAATGAAATTTGTTATAGTTTTGTCTAATTCAGTAAAGAAGTTTTTTGGTAGTTTGATAGGTATGGCACTAAATAGGTAAATTAATTTGGGTAGAATTGTCATTTTTATTATGTTAGCTCGTCCTACCCATGAGCAATCAATGGCTTTCCAATTGTTTAGATCCAGTTTTATTTGTTTGGAAAGTGTTTTGTAGTTGTTTTCGTATAATTGCTGTGTTTGTTTTGGTAGATAGATTCCTAAGTATTTTATATTGTCTAGGGTGATTTTAAATGGTGTTTCTCTTTCTACTTCTTGCTGATCTAGTGTGTTGGAGATGTATAGAAATGCTGATGATTTATGTGCATTTATTTTGTATCCTGCAACTTTGCTAAAGTTGTTGATTATTTCTACAAGCTTCTTAGTTGATTCTCTAGGATTTTTTAAGTAGACCATCATATCATCTGCAAAGAGTGATAGCTTAGACTCTTCCTTGCCTATTTTGATACCTTCAATTTCTTTTTCTTCTCTAATTGCAACTGCTAGTGTTTCTAGTACTATGTTGAATAATAGAGGTGATAATGGGCATTCTTGTTTTACTCCTGATCTTATTGGGAAGGCTTCTAATTTATCCCCATTGCATATGATGTTTGTTGATGGTTTTAGGTATATACTGTTTATTATTTTTAGGAAAGGTCCTTCTATTCCTATACTTTTCAGTGTTTTCAATAGGAATGGATGCTGTATTTTGTCAAAGGCTTTTTCAGCATCTATTGAGATGATCATGTGATTTTTGTTTGTTAGAGTGTTGATATGGTCAATTATGTGGATGG
>NW_025381156.1:0-1649 GCF_016433145.1 Gracilinanus agilis | reverse complement strand
TCAAGGGAAATAATGAAAAAAAATGTGAAGGAAGGGGGCCTAGCAGTACCAGATATTAAACTATACTATAAAGCAGCAGTCAGCAAAACAATATGGTACTGGCTAAGAGATAGAAGGGAGGATCAGTGGAATAGACTTGGGGTTAATGACATCAGCAAGACAGTGTTTGATAAACCCAAAGAGCCCAAGTTTTGGGACAAAAACCCACTATTTGACAAAAACTGCTGGGAAATTGGAAAACAATATGGGAGAGATTAGGTTTAGATCAACATCTCACACCCTACACCAAGATAAATTCAGAATGGGTGAAGGACTTGAATATACAGAGGGAAACTATAAATAAGTTAAGTGAACACAAAATAGTATACCTGTCAGATCTCTGGGTAAGGAAAGATTTTAAAACCAAGCAAGAGTTAGAGAAAATTACAAAATGTAAATTAAATGGTTTTGATTATGTTAAGCTAAAAAGCTTTTGTACAAACAAAAACAATGTAGTCAAAATCAGAAGGGAAACAACAAATTGAGAAAAAATCTTTATAACAAAAAACTCTGACAGGGGTCTAATTACTCAAATATACAAGGAATTATATCAATTGTATTAAAAAAAATCAAGCCATTCCCCAATTGATAAATGGGCAAGAGACATGAATAGGCAATTTTCAGGTAAAGAAATCAAAAGTATCAATAAGCACATGAGAAAGTGTTCCAAATCTCTAATAATTAGAGAAATGCAAATCAAAACAACTCTGAGGTACCACCTCACACCTAGCAGATTGGCTAAAATGAAAGAAGGGGAGAGTAATGAATGCTGGAGGGGATGTGGCAAAATTGGGACATTAATGCATTGCTGGTAGAGTTGTGAAATGATACAACCATTCTGGCTGGCAATTTGGAACTATGCTCAAAGGGCTAGAAAAGAATGCCTGCCCTTTGATCCAGCCATACCATTGTTGGGTTTCTACCCCAAAGAGATCATAGATAAACAGACTTGTACGAAAATATTTGTAGCTGCGCTTTTTGTGGTGGCAAAGAACTGGAAAAGGAGGGTATGTCCTTCAATTGGGGAATGGCTGAACAAATTGTGGTATATGCTGGTGTTGGAATACTATTGTACTAAAAGGAATAATAAACTGGAGGAGTTCCAGGTGAACTGGAAAGACCTCCGGGAACTGATGCAGAGTGAAAGAAGCAGAGCCAGAAGAACATTGTACACAGAGACTGATATAATATGGTAAAATTGAATGTAATGGACCTCTGTACTAGCAGAAAGCAATGACACAGGACAGCTCTGAGGGATTTATGGTAAAGAGGCTATCCACATTTAGAGGAAGATCTGCAGGAGAGGAAACATAGAAGATAAACAAATGCTTGAAAGCATGGGCTGAGGCGGACATGATTGGGGATGTGGACTCGAAACTACCACACCAATGCAATATCAACAATTTGGAAATAGGTTTTGAACAAGGACACATGTTAAAACCAGTGGAAATGTGCATCGGCCATGAGCGGGGGGGGCGGGATGCGGGGGGGTGAACGGGAAGTAGGAGCACGAATCATGTAACCATGTTAAAAATGAATATTAATAAATGTTTAAAAAATTTAAAAAAAAGATTGTCACAGGACCTGTGAGTGGGTTTCTCATTAGTTAG
>NW_025381155.1:0-1202 GCF_016433145.1 Gracilinanus agilis | reverse complement strand
GAGAATCATATTATTTAATTTCCAATTAGTTTTTGATTTGCAGGTCCATGTGCCCTTACTAATTATTATTTTCATTGCATTATGATCTGAGAAAGTTACATTTATTATTTCTGCTCTTTTGCATTTATTTGCAATGTTTCTATGCCCTATTACAAGGTCAATCTTTGTGAATGTACCATTTGCAGCTGAAAAGAAGGTGTATTCCTTTTTGTTCCTATTTATTTTTCTCCACATATCTATTAAATCTAATTTTTCTAGGGTTTCATTCATCTCTCTTACCTCTTTCTTATTTATTTTTTGGTTTGATTTATCTAGATCTGAAAGAGGAATATTTAGATCTCCCACTAGTATGGTTTTACTACCTATTTCCTTTTTGAGCTCTACCAATTTCTCCTTTACAAATTTGGATGCTATGCCATTTGGTGCATACATATTGAGCAACGTTATTTCCTCATTGTCTATACTGCCTTTAATCAGGATGTAATGACCTTCCCTGTCTTTTTTAATCATATCTATGTTTACTTTGGCTTTATCAGAAATCATGATTGCCACTCCTGCCTTTTTTTCTCATTTGAAGCCCAAAAGATTTTGCTCCAGTCATTGACATTAAACCTGTGTATGTCCTACCTGCTTCATATGTGTTTCTTGTAGACAACATATGGTAGGATTTTGGTTTCTAATCCACTCTGCTATTTTCTTCCATTTTATGGGCATGTTCATCCTATTCGCATTCAGAGTTATAATTATCAGTTTTGTATTCCCTGACATTTTGGTAATCCTCTCCTCTTTCTACCCCTTCTTCTTATGATATTTCCTTTTAAACCAGTGGTTTGTTTTAGACCAGCCCCCCTTGTCCCCTCCCTTGATTTACATCCCTTTCCTCCCTCCCTTATTCTTATTCTCTTTTTATTTGTAAGGTCTAGTGAATTCCCTTCCCCCTCTTCTCCCCTCCTTTTTTTGACCTCCCCACTCCACTCTTCCCCTTGGTCTATCCCTTCTGACTTTCTTACTAGGGTTAGATAGAATTCTATATCCCAATGGATATAGCTACTTTCCCCTCTCAGCATTAATTCTACTCAGAGTAAGGTTTAAATATTACCTCTTAATGCTCTCTTCCTCTCCTTCTTATAATAGTATTCATCCCTTCCCCTTCCAATGTCCTTTTTGTGTGTAATAGTATATCATATTTTTCTTTTGCCTTC
>NW_025381154.1:0-1484 GCF_016433145.1 Gracilinanus agilis | reverse complement strand
ATTACGTGGGATTTATACCAGGAATGCTAGGATGGTTCAACATTAGGGAAAGTATCCACATAATTGAACATATCAACAGTCTAACAAACAAAAATCACATGATTATCTCAATAGATGCTGAAAAAGCCTTTGACAAAATAGAGCATCCATTCCTGTTGAAAACATTGAAAAGTATAGGAATAGAAGGACCTTTCCTAAAAATAATAAACAGTATATACCTAAAACCACTAACAAGCATCATATGCAATGGGGTTAAATAGAAGCCTTCCCAATAAGATCAGGAGTGAAACAAGGATGCCCATTATCACCTCTACTATTCAAGATAGTACTGGAAACACTAGCAGTAGCAATTAGAGAAGAAAAAGAAATTGAAGGTATCAAAATAGGCAATGAGGAGACTAAGCTATCACTCTTTGCAGATGATATGATGGTATACTTAAAAAATCCTAGAGAATCAACTAAGAAGGTGGTAGAAATAATCAACAACTTTAGCAAAGTTGCAAGATACAAAATAAATGCACATAAATCATCAGCATTTCTATATATTTCCAACACATTAGAGCAGCAAGAGGTAGAAAGAGAAACATCATTTAAAATTACACTAGACAATATAAAATACTTGGGAATCTATCTACCAAAAGAAACACAGCAATTATACAAAAACAACTACAAAACACTTTCCAAACAAATAAAACTGGATCTCAACAAGTGGAAAGCCATTGATTGCTCATGGGTAAGACGAGGTAACATAATAAAAATGACCATTCTACCCAAATTAATTTACCTATTTAGAGCCATACCTATCAAATTACCAAAAAACTTCTTTACTGAATTAGGAAAAACTATACCAAATTTCATTTGGAATAACAAAAGATCAAGAATATCAAGGGAAATAATGAAAAAAATGTGAAGGAATGGGGCCTAGCAGTACCAGATATTAAACTATACTATAAAGCAGCAGTCATCAAAACAATATGGTACTGGCTAAGAGACAGAAGGGAGGATCAGTGGAATAGACATGGGGTTAATGACGTCAGCAAGACAGTGTAGGATAAACCCAAAGAGCCCAACTTTTGGGAGATGAATCCACTATTTGACAAAAACTGCTGGGAAATTTGGAAAACAATATGGGAGAGAATAGGTTTAGATCAACATCTCACACCCTACACCAAGATAAATTCAGAATGGGTGAATGACTTGAATATAAAGAGGGAAACTATAAATAAGTTAAGTGAACACAGAATAGTTTACTTGTCAGATCTCTGGGAAAGGAAAGACTTTAAAACCAAGCAAGAGTTAGAGAAAATTACAAAATGTAAATTAAATGGTTTTGATTATATTAAACTAAAAAGTTTTTGTACAAACAAAAACAATGTAGTCAAAATCAGAAGGGAAACAACAAATTGGGAAAAAATCTTTATAACAAAAAACTCTGACAGGGGTCTAATTACTCAAATATACAAGGAGTTAAAGCAATTGTATAA
>NW_025381153.1:0-7675 GCF_016433145.1 Gracilinanus agilis | reverse complement strand
GGTTGAAGGGGAAAGGTGGAGCATGAATCGTGTAACCATGTTAAAAATGAATATTAATAAATGTTAAAAAAATGTTATTGGGAGGAGAGAAGTAGCTAGGTGACTCAGTGGATAGAAAGCCAAGCATGAAGATGGAATATCGGGTTCAAATGTGGCCTCAGACACTTCCTACCTATTTGACCCTGGGTAAGTCATTTTACCCCAATTACCTGTCCCTTAACACTCTTCTGCCTTGGAACAGGTACTTAGTATTGATTCTAAAAGAGAACATAAGGGTTGTTTAAAAAGATGATATTGAGATGAGGGAATCAAGACAAAGATGCAAAAAATTGCAAAGACAAAGATGTAATTTTAAAAAATTAAATGAAGTAGTAAACTTTTGAGAAAACAAGATTAGACTGTTTTCTCTAAGAACTAGAATATATAATACATATAATTAACTTCCAACTGTTTCTAATGGGATAATAACTTTTAAAATTTGGATTAAGGATTCAAAAGTGCGTTGAAAATTGTGAAAAGGGTGAAATTATTTTCCTATTTGAATTACCTACTTGGTACTTTTAAGAGACAAAAATTCCTTTTATACAAGTCAGATCCTCAAAGATTCTTTTTTTAAGATTCTTCTTTCAGCCTATTGTGGCAGTATCTATATCAAATATAGGGTTTAGGTAAAGATAGAAAAGGAAAGTAGCACATAATAAATGAAGCTCTGAAGTTTCAGTTGAGTTATGGGTTCTTAATTTAATATTTTTCATATAGATTTGTTGTCAATAAGATCAGAACGATCAGACTTATGTCAGTTTTCACCACATGAACTAACTATTGGAAAAGCAAATTTAGGAGACTGTCCTAAATTGTATTGAGTCTGGCAGATTGGCAGATTTTAGCAAAATTACTTCAGTTTCCTGCAAGTGACTTGGAACTGGAGAAACAAATCTTCAGAGCTGCCCTGAGAATGAAGCCTATTCTGGAACATCTAAACAAAGAAGTTTCCAGGGACCAGACAACTACACAAGACATCTGGGATCTAGATGAAATGTACTGATAAAATGGATGTTGCGAATGGGTTACTAGGATACAAGGAGACTTGATGTTATTTAGTATCAGCGATCATCTTTATATTAATTTGACCTTCATTTTGTTTGCTGAGTTTTCTTGGTTACCTTAATGCCATATAAATCTCCCCTCAAATTAGGTCCAGAGCAAGTTCTCTAAACAGTTTTATCTATAACTTGAATTAGTTAACCTATAAAGTCTAGTTAACAAGGTTGGTTTCTTTAAAGAAATAAGTTCTTCTTGTCTCTCCTTCCACATACTGGGATTGCTATACTGGAATAGGCTACAGGAATCCAATCTCTTGAAATCAAGAAACTCTCATAGGCAGCAAGTCAGTTTGTCTCCTTCCTCCAATCAAAGAAGATTCTTTAGCACAAATGGCTTTACCAGATCATATGAATTTAGACTTTATGATAGCTTCACAGTTCTGGGCTATGCCATAGTTAATCAATCTTGTTATTAACTGGTCAGGAAAATTATACATTTACATAATGAGTTATACTTATATACTTTCCCTTCTTGTTCCACTTGGCTGTAGAGAAAAGGCTTACTAACCCCACTTGGTAAATGGAAGCTTATTATTTTATTTCTTATTATTCTTTTTAGACTTTGCCTTAGTTGCTATGTTAAAGTCTATTCTACACTTGGAAAAGAAAAACTTACATGAATGAACTACTGATAGTAACCATATCAAAAATCTTGGAGAAATTAGCTTATAGACAGGTGATCCATGGGAGACCTGTTTCCTATTGATCAAAGAGCAGAACTGAGAAAATCAGATTAATATAGTCTCCATTTTTATAATTAATTCTATTCTGCATCACTACTAGCATGTTGTATAACTGCCTATGTCATGTTTCTTTGTGTTGTGTGCAGATGCAAAACATGGAATCCCTGCAAAGGTACAGGGATAGCCTCACCGAGAATTCCAGGGGACCCCCCTGGAGAACTTCGGGTGAGGGGGCAGTTGAGAAGGGTTGGAGACAGTTAATTTGTGGGAGTGAATGTGAGCAGACACTCTGCTTGCTTCTCCTGACTTGGGGTTTCTCCTGAGGTGGCCATTGTAGCTTAAGCCAGTGGTTTCTACTCATAGGGTTAGCCTATTTGTTATTACTATTCTTCATTAATATAATTATATAATTACTTAGTGATTAGAGAGTAAGATATTTATCAATAGCAAGAGAGCCAGTTTTAGTTAAGTGCTTCATCCCCTCCAGTGAGGAGGGGGGAAGGACGGCATCAATTTAACAGTTCAGGGTCACCTTTCCTTTATCCTAAAACCTTCATTAACTTCTCTAATTTTCCTTGTTAATTCCTAATATAACTTTTTACCTTCAAATCTGTGCCTGATAATTATTTGGGAAGATACTTACAATTCAGTCTGTACATTTAGTTTGAATCCTGTTGGCTGCCAGTTTAAGAAGATCTCCTCTGTCCTCAACTGTTAGATAACTAATTTCTATATACTCATCATACTGTCCTGTGAGGAATATAAATTTAAGAAAAGGAACATCAATTGGGGTTTCAGCCATAACTGAAACTTACCAGAAGAATCCTATTCCTGTCTTCATTACCAACTGAAGCAAAAGCAGTTAGAGGGGGAGGGGTTTGAGAATCAGGAGTGTTTTACCCCCTCCTTTCTTCACTGAAGCCTGTCAATCTCTGGCTCTTGACTTAAAGCTCTATTTGGCCCTGACACATTTATCTGCTTCTCCAAACTATCTGTTATTATCATCAAAACATCATAGATAAACAGACTTGCACAAAAATATTTATAGCAGCGCTCTTTGTGGTGGCAAAAAACTGGAAAGCAAGGGTATGCCCTTCAATTGGAGAATGGCTGAACAAATTGTGGTACTCACTGGTGATGGAATACTATTATGCTCAAAGAAAGAATAAACTGAAGGAATCCCATGTGAACTGGAAAGACCTCTAGGAACTGATGCAGAGTGAAAGGAGCAGAGCCAGAAGAACATTCATTGTACACAGAGACCAATACACCGTGGTAAAATAGAATGTAATGGACTTCTGTACTAGCAGCAATGCAATGACCCAGTTCAATTCTGAGGGACTTATGGTAAGGAACGCTACCCATATTCAGAGGAAGAACTACAGGAGAGGAAACACAGAAGAAAAACAACTGCTTGGACATTTGTGTTGATGAGAATATGATTGGGAATGTAGACCTGAAAAGACCACACCCATGTAACTATCAATAATGTGTAAATAAGTCTTGACTGACCACACCAGTGGAAATGCGAATTAGCTACAGCAGGGGGAAGGGGTGAGTTGGGGATGGGGGGGGGGGGGGTGAAGGGGCTGAAGGGTAAAGTTAAAACATGACTTATGTAACTATGGAAATTTTTTCTAAAAATAAAAAATTATTTAAAAACAATAAGATACATACCAAAGAATTTTTCCAAGAGAGTTTTTTCCAAACAAAATCTAATGAATGGCTTATCTATAAAGAAAAAGTAATATAATTGTAAGGCAAATTTTTCTTGCAGAAAATATTTGGGGGATAATTTATGATACATTTATAAGAAGAAATGACTACTTCTTTGTTGTTAATCTTTAAACATTCTAAAATTGTGTTTATTTCATGTTTATACAGTTTTTAGTAAAAAAAATAGATATTTATGTATCATATATTATTTTTTTATTTTCATGGAGAGTAAGGTTTGCTGAATTACAAGTATTTGAATTATATGTCTTTCTATATAATTGTCTTAAATCCAAAATATTCTGTTAGTACTTCAGTACTTCTGCAGTCAAACTATTCATTTTTGAGCTTACTTATAAAAATAGTCAGCTCCTCATATAAGGTGTATCATTGTGTCTTCTCCTTGTAAATATTGAAGGTCAGTTAAGACTTTTTAAAAATTCAAATTTTATTTGGATGAAATTTTGTTCTGAAACTAAGGAAGATGATGTTTTAAATATTTTGTTACCCTAGCGCAAATATCAATAATATGGAAATATGTCTTGATACATTAAGCTACATGTAAAACCCAGTGGAATTGTGCATCAGTTACGGGGGTGAGGGTGAGATTGGAGGGGAGGGAAAGAACATGAACCATGGAACCATGGAAAATATTATTAATTAATTAATTAAATTTAATTTCTAAAAAAATATTTTGTTAATGTTATTGTATTTCTAAGTTTACTTGTATTGTGATTTGGGGGAATCAATTACATAAGTATTAATGCTAAGGATGCAATGCAATTTTATTACTTGAAAACTTTACTTTTAATCTGTACACTGTAAAATTATTGTTATTAAAGACTTGTCATAATGTTAATGCCTATGAAGTACTTAACTGGTTATATTTTAAAAGGGAAGAATAATAATTACTGTGTGTGGGGAGGATATAATGACAATATCTTGCAAAATTTCATTCTTTGTTGATTTTACAGGTTCTTTAAGACCATCTACTTGGTCAAGGTCATAAAATCTCATCAATCTTATGAAAGAACTAGTTAAATGTTGTGAAATTCTAAACTTATAAATTGTTTACTGAGATAGTGGATCCCCTCTTCCATTACAAACACTTTTTTGCACAAGGGGGAAAGGCTTACAAGTTTGTGAAACTTACCATTTGATACAGAAATTTCTTGGGACTGTAAATTGATAATATTCTGAGTTCTGAATTCAGGTATAAAAGTTTGAATGAACATTAAGTCAGAAATCCACCATTTGATGGAAATGTCACAACCTACTTAGAGGGAATATGATCCAGGAAATGCTGAAGGGGATTATCTGGGAAAAGTTGAAAGGCACACATGAAGGTAGGATACTCTTGTCACAGTTTCCCCATTATGTTATTTCCCTTTTAAAGAGGACTGTTTCCCAGCTGGTTAATTCTGAGCCTGACTATTATACCCTGTGAATAAGGTGGATTGCTGTGTAATTGGCTGTTCCAAATAGTAACCATGAGTCTTGTCTTAAATCAAACAGAACTAAGAATGCTTTATCCTACTATACCTGTATTGAGTCATTTTGTGCCCTTAGGCCTAGTCTGGATGACCAGTCTTGATGCCATTGCAACTATGTCCTTGCTTCTTCCTTTCATAGCAAATCTCTTTCATCTTGACAAAGTTATAATTTTTAATGTAATAAATCTTATTGTTGTAACTGCTGTAATATCTTTGCACTATGACAATAGGATGCAAGTATGAAAGATTTTATTGTTTTCATTTTAAATAGGTAGCCAGTTTCACATGCTAAGTTCAAATGATGTTTGAAGCTTGCCAAGAGTTACATATTTGTATATCAGATTAGGTCCCTGAAATATCTTATTCCTTCAAAATGTTATTGGGAGGTTCCGGGTTAAGATGGCGGCAGAGTAAGAAGCAGCTCTTAACCTCTCCTGACCGAAACACACAAAACTCCTCAAGGGGACATAAAAACAAGTCCAGACGAATGGAGGAACCCCACAACAGGGCACAGCGTGGAAGGTACGTGGAATCGAGACATCTCCAGGCTAAAAAGGGCTCTCACTCACTCAATCACGAGCTGAGCAACAGCCCCACCCCCACCCCCTCCACACTCACCTATAGCTCCGAACCCAGCTAAAAAGAAATAGAGCAAGTTTGGGGCACCCAGCGAGTCATCAGCAGCTCCGGGACCTGTTCCTGAGAGCAGCAAGACTTAGGACCCCATTAAGTCAAGAACGCACGTGAAATCTGAGCGCGTGGGAGCAGAGAGTGGACGCGGGGCGCGCCCCGCTGAGCAGAGGCGTGGGTGGAGGCAAACACAGCCAGGAACTAAAGCCTAAGTGGGGAACCAGTGCAGACAGGTATACGACTGTGGAAGCAGCGCCCTGAGACTTGTAAAGAAACCTCCAGCAGAGGATCAAGCAAGAGGGCCCACCAGGGGGCTTGACCTTGGAAAAAACTAGAACTCAGACCTCAGGAGTCAATAGATCTGAGACAGACACAGAGAGCGAGGATAAACCTGAGAAGCTGCTGGGCTAATGATGGCTAATCAGTTACAGGAAATTCAGAAGAGAAAGAATAATAACAAAAAAAAAGAAGTCTTTAACACTCGACAGCTTCTACACAGAGAAAATCCAGACAACCGAGCAAACAGAGGAGGAGAACAAACAACCATCCAGACCCTCCCCAAATAAGGAAAACTCCTCACAAGCTATGGAAGAGTTCAAATCTGAGATTCTGAGGAAAATGGAAGAGATCTGGCAAGAAAATAACAGCTTAAAAGGTAGAATCTTGCAACTGGAAAGCGAGGCTCAGAAACCAAATGAACTGATAAGCAAATTGAACACAAGAAATGACCAGATTGAAAAGGAATACCAGAAGATTATGGCCGAAAACAAGAAGATTATGGCCGAAAACCAAAAGATTATGGCCGATTACCAGAAGATTATGGCCGATAACCAAAAGATTATAGCCGAAAATCAATCCCTAAAGGCTAGAATTGAGCAAGTAGAAACTAATGATCTCTCAAGACAACAAGAACAAATAAAACAAAGCCAAAAGTCTGAAAAAATAGAAGGAAACATGAAATATCTCAATGAGAGAGTGACAGACCAAGAAAACCGGTCTAGAAGAGACAATTTGAGAATAATTGGTCTTCCAGAAAAACCAGAAATGAATAAAAACCTGGACTCTATACTAACAGAAATAATTCAGCAAAATTGCCCTGAAGTCCTACAACAAGAGGGCAATATAGACATTGAAAGGATTCATAGAACACCTGCGGCATTCGATCAAGAAAGGAAAACACCAAGAAACATCATTGCAAAATTCAAGAGTTTCCAAGCAAAAGAAAAAATCTTACAAGAAGCCAGAAAGAAACAATTCAAATATCAAGGAGCAACAATCAGGATCACACAGGATCTGGCAGCCTCAACACTAAAAGACCGCAAGGCGTGGAATACAATATTCAGAAAGGCAAGAGAGCTGGGCCTGCAACCACGGATCAACTACCCATCAAAATTGACTATATATTTCCAAGGGAAAGTATGGGCATTCAACAAAATTGAAGAATTCCAGGTATTTGCACAGAAAAGACCGGGGCTAAAAGGAAATTTTGATATCCAACCACAAAAATCGAGAGAAACCTGAAAAGGTAAATAAGATACAGAGGGGAAAGAAAGAAAACTTATAATTTTTAAATTTGCCTTTTTAAGGGCCTCAGTGAGATCTAATTATCTGTATTCCTTTGTAGAGAAATGTTATGTTTAATTCTCTGTAGTGAACTCTATTCACTATTATAATATTCACTATTATAGTAATCAGAAGAATAATTAACAGGGTGAGGGTGGAACACTAAATAATCTAAGATGGCATGGGGGATGGGAAAGAGGGGGAGAATAGCATGGGACACCAAGAGAAACTTGAGCGAATAAGAAAATAGAATATTCTATTACACACAAAGAGGGCATGGGAGAGAGAGGGGACAAATACTATTATAAGAAGGAGAGGAAGAGAGCATAAAGAGGTAATAATCAAACCTTACTCTCAGTGTAATCAACCCGGAGAGGGAAGAGTAGCTATACTATCCATTGGGAAATAAAACTCTTATCTTACCCTTCTGAGGAAGTTAGAAGGGATAAACCAAGGGGAGCAGGGGAGTGGGGAGAACAAAAAAAGGGAG
>NW_025381152.1:0-5001 GCF_016433145.1 Gracilinanus agilis | reverse complement strand
GAAGGGGGAGGGAATTCATTAGGCCTTAAAAATAAAAAGAGGGGAATAATAAGGGAGGGGGTAGAAAAGGAAGTTAATTAAGGGAGGGGACAAGGGTTACTGGCTTAAAGCAAATCACTGGTTTCAAAGGAAATAGTTTAAGAAGAAGGGGTAGAACTAGGAGAGGATACCAA
Organism: Gracilinanus agilis; assembly: GCF_016433145.1. Lineage (NCBI taxonomy): Eukaryota > Metazoa > Chordata > Mammalia > Didelphimorphia > Didelphidae > Gracilinanus > Gracilinanus agilis. The sequence continues at coordinate 4,828 of NW_025381152.1, read as the reverse complement.
AATGTTGGAGAATACACAACTGATAATTATAACTCTGAATATGAATGAGATGAACTCACCAATAAAATGGAAGCAAATTGCAGAGTGGATTAGAAACCAAAATCCTACCATATGTTGTCTACAACTTGTAGGTAGGATTTTGGTTTAAGGTAAAGGGCTTGAGCAAAATCTTTTGGGCATCAAATGAGAAAAAGAAGACTGGAGTGGGGATTATGATTTCTGACAAAACCAAAATGAAAATAGATATGATTAAAAAAGACAGGGGAGGTCATTACATCCTGATTAAAGGCAGTATAGACAATGAGGAAATAACAGTGCTCAATATGTATGCATCAAGTGGCATAGCATCCAAATTCATAAAGGAGAAAATGGCAGAACTCAAGAAGGAAATAGATAGTAAAACCATACTAGTAGGAGATCTAAATATTCCTCTTTCAGATCTAGATAAATCAAATCAAAAAATAAATAAGAAAGAGGTAATAGAGGTGAATGAAGTCCTAGAAAAATTAGATTTAATAGATATGTGGAAAAAAATAAATAGGGACAAAAAGGAATTGTAATGGGGATAATTTGAGGAAAGGTGTGTGGGATAAGGGAATTTGAAAGGAGAGTTGTCAGAGACTTGCTAAGTGGGTAATCTAGGTTACAGGTAGGCTCGGATTAAGGAGATTCAGAATATAATAGGGCTGAAGTCAGAAGTATAACACAGAAGGGAAACAGAGATCTTCAGGGAGAGGAGAAATTAAACTAAACAGACAAACAGCAGGCTTTTCAGACTGGGACTTAGACTCAAACACTGGCAGAGGGAAATAGACTATACTGAAATTAACAACAGGCTTAGTTAATTTCACAGGAAGGGACTTGTTTTGAAGTTACACCTTCCTCCAAGATGGATACCCTGGCTTCCTTTCAAGCCCAGAGTATGTTGGTTCTTTCCCTCTTCTTCCATCTCTTGATAACTAACAGACAAATTACACTAATAAGTCTGTTGAAACACAAAAAGTTTTATTATCTTTAAAGGATGATTGTCAGGAAAATGGATCAAAGGAAAGCCCTAACAGTTGTCTCAGGAACCTCAGGTGGGGGAAGGGAGGCAAAGATGGAGTCTGAGTAAGGACCAGCCTTTTACTCAGCTTACAAATGCTATTGCTATCTAAAGGGAATAAATGATGATTGACTAGTTTCTCTATATCTAATATTGTCAAATAAACAATTAACCCTACACAGATTTTGAACTCCTCTCTAATCACTCTCCTTATTAACTTCACTGACATATAAGGTAAGGGAGGGAAGGTAGAAATAATATTAGGGAAGGAAGATATAAAGGGTTTATACAAAATAATAATTTCTTAAGTAAATATATCAAAGCTAGGCTAAATTTCAATACTACAGCTAGGTAATGAAGCAGCTCGGCTAATCAGGCTACCTCCCTCCACGGGAGACCCTAGTCAACTGACTTTTCCTCAAGATTCCAAACCCTAACTGCTTTTTGGAACACAGTCAAAGCTAGAAAAACCATATGACCTCCACTCTCTATATTACAGAATATACCTTCTTTTCAGCTGCACATGGTAAATTCACAAAGATTGACCATGTAATAGGGCATAGAAACATTGCAAACAAATGCAAAAGAGCAGAAATAATAAATGTAACCTTCTCAGGTCATAATGCAATAAAAATAATAACTAGTAAGGGCAACTGAACAGGCAAATCAAAAACCAATTGGAAATTAAATAATATGATTCTCCAAAACCAGCTAGTCAAAGAAGAAATCATAGAAATAATAAACAATTTCATTGAAGAGAATGACAATGATGAGGCATCCTACCGAACTCTGTGGGATGCAGCCAAGGCAGTACTCAAGGGGAAATTTATATCCTTGAGGGCATATATTAACAAATTAAGGAGGGCAGAGATTAATGAATTGGGCATGCAACTTAAAAAAACTAGAAAGCGAGCAAATTAGAAATCCCCAGATGAAAACTAAATTAAAAATACTAAAAATCAAGGGAGACATTAATAAAATCAAAAGTGAAAGAACTATTGATTTAATAAATAAGACTAGAACCTGGTATTTTGAGAAAACAGATAAAATAGACAAAGTACTGGTCAATCTAATAAAAAAAAGAAAAGAAGAAAACCAAATTGACAGTATCAAAAATGAAAAGGGAGATCTCACCTCTAATGAAGGGGAAATTAAGTCAAGCATTAAAAACTATTTTGCCCAATTATATGGCAATAAATATAGCAATCCAGGAGATGTGGATGAATATTTACAAAAATACAAATTGCCTAGATTAACAGCAGAAGAAATAGAATACCTAAATAATCCCATATCAGAAAAAAAAATTGAACAAGCCATCAAAGAACTCCCTAAGAAAAAATCTCCAGTGCCTGATGGATTCAAAAGTGAATTCTGTCAGACATTCAAAGAGCAACTAATCCCAATACTATACAAATTATTTGATATAATAAGCAAAGAAGGAGTCCTACCAAATTGCTTTTATGACACAAACATGATACTGATTCCAAAGCCAGGTAGATCAAAAATAGAAAAAGAAAACTACAGACCAATCTCCCTAATGAACATAGATGCAAAAATTTTAAATAGAATACTAGCAAAGAGACTCCAGCAAGTAATCAAGAGGATCATCCACCATGATCAGGTGGGATTTATACCAGGAATGCAAGGATGGTTCAACATTAGGAAAACCATCTACATAATTGACCATATCAATAATCTAACAAACAAAAATCACATGATTATTTCAATAGATGCTGAAAAAGCCTTTGACAAAATACAGCACCCATTCCTATTGAAAACCCTGGAAAGTATAGGCATAGAAGGACCTTTCCTAAAAATAATAAACAGTATATACCTAAAACCATCAACAAGCATCATATGCAATGGGGATAAATCAGAAGCCTTCCCAATAAGATCAGGAGTGAAACAAGAATGCCCATTATCACCTCTATTATTCAACATAGTACTAGAAACACTAGCAGTAGCAATTAGAGAAAAAAAAGAAATTGAAGGTATCAAAATAGGCAATGAGGAGACTAAGCTATCACTCTTTGCAGATGATATGATGGTATACTTAAAAAATCCTGGAGAATAAACTAAGAAGCTGGTAGAAATAATCAACAACTTTAGCAAAGTTGCAGGATACAAAATAAATGCACATAAATCATCAGCATTTCTATACATTTCCAACACATCACAGCAGCAAGAGGTAGAAAGAGAAACACCATTTAAAATCACCCTAGACAATATAAAATACTTAGGAATTTATCTACCAAAGCAAACACAGCAATTATACAAAAACAACTACGAAACACTTTCTAAACAAATAAAACTAGATCTAAACAATTGGGAAAACATTGATTGCTCATGGGTAGGACGAGCTTACATAATAAAAATGAACATTCTACCCAAATTAATTTACCTATTTAGCATTATACCTATCAAACTTCCAAAAAACTTTTTTACTTAATTAGGAAAAACTATAACAAAGTTCATTTGGAATAACAAAAGATCAAGAATATCAAGGAAAATAATGAAAAAAAAATGTGAAGGTAGGGGGCCTCGCAGTACCAGATATTAAACTATACTATAAAGCAGTGGTCATCCAAACAATATGGTACTGGCTAAGAGATAGAGAGGAGGATCAATGGAATAGACTTGGGGTAAATGACATCAGCAAGACAGTGTATGATAAACCCAAAGAGCCCAACTTTTGGGACATGAATCCACTATTTGACAAAAACTTCTGGGAAAATTGGAAAACAATATTGGAGAGATTAGGTTTAGATCAACATCTCACACCCTACACCAAGATAAATTCAGAATGGGTGAATGACTTGAATATAAAGAGGGAAAATATAAATAAGTTAAGTGAACACAGAATAGTATACTTGTCAGATCTCTGGGAAAGGAAAGATTTTAAAACCAAACAAGAGTTATAGAAAATTACAAAATGTAAATTAAATGGTTTTGATTATATTAAACTAAAAAGTTTTTGTACAAACCAAAACAATGTAGCCAAAATCAGAAGGGAAACAACAAACTGGGAAAAAATCTTTATAACAAAAAACTCTGACAGGGGTCTAATTACTCAAATATACAAGGAGTTAAATCAATTGTATAAATAATCAAGCCATTCCCCAATTGATAAATGGGCAAGAGACATGAATAGGCAGTTTTCAGATAAAGAAATCAAAACTATCAATAAGCACATGAGAAAGTGTTCTAAATCTCTAATAATCAGAGAAATGCAAATCAAAACAACTCTGAGGTATCACCTCACACCTAGCAGATTGGCTAAAATGATAGTAGGGGAGAGTAATGAATGCTAGAGGGGATGTGGCCAAATTGGGACATTAATGCATTGCTTGTGGAGTTGTGAACTGATCCAACCATTCTGGCTGGCAATTTGGAACTATGCTCAAAGGGCTATAAAAGACTGCCTGCCCTTTGATCCAGCCATACCATTGTTGGGTTTGTACCCCAAAGAGATCATAGATAAACAGACTTGTACAAAAATATTTATTGCCTTGCTTTTTGTGGTGATAAAAAACTGGAAAAGGAGGGTATGTCCTTCAATTGGGGAATGGCTGAACAAATTGTGGTATATGCTGGTGATGGAATACTATTGTGCTCAAAGGAATAATAAACTGGAGGAATTCCATGTGAACTGGAAAGACCTCCAGGAAGTGATGCAGAGCGAAAGGAGCAGAGCCAGAAGAACATTGTACACAGAGACTGATATACTATGGTAAAATTGAATTTAATGGACTTCTGTACCAGCAACAATGCAATGACACAGGA
>NW_025381151.1:0-1566 GCF_016433145.1 Gracilinanus agilis | reverse complement strand
GAACAGAGAACAGAGAATGTCAGAAGCTGGCAAGGCCCTTAGAACAGAGAATGCCAAAGCTGGCAGGGATCTTAGAACAGAGAACAGAGAATGTCCAAGTTGGCAGGGANGCCAAAGCTGGCAGGGATCTTAGAACAGAGAACAGAGAATGTCCAAGTTGGCAGGGACCTTAGAACAGAGGACATCAGAATAGGCAGAGATCTTAGAACAGAGAATGTCAGAGCTGGAAGGGACCTTAGAACAGAGAACAGAGAATGTCAGAAGCTGGCAGGGACCTTAGAACAGAGAAAAAAGGACATCAGACTTGGCAGGGATCTTAGAACTTTGTCCTTCAGAGATGGAAATCCCCATAAACCTTGGTGGGGGAACACCAAAGGTCAAACAGATGTGGTTTCAACATCCATCATTCCATGCGTTTGTTTGCTTGTTTCCTAGCCTTCGGAATGAAATAGCTGGCTTCCTGTCCTACTATTGCAAGGCTCCTGCTCCTCTCAAACCAGAGAATGTAGGTAATCCTGTTCTTCAGCCTTTCCCTAACTTTTTCCCTTGGGGTCCTTGAGGGTAATTGGTGTGCCATCTGGGCTTGGGGTGTGTGTATGAGGGGAGATGGCCTGGCTTAGCCCCCTTTCCCTTGTTTTTTTTTTTTTTTTTTTGTATTGACAACTTTTAAGAAAGAATTTCTCTTCTTCCTTTAATCTTCTGAATAGGAGGAATTCATTTATTCATCCATCCTTCTCTTTGGACAACAGACATTTGTTAAACACTTACTGTGTTGTTTACTAAGGGAGATGCAGAATTTAGATAAGATATTCCCCATTCTGATGGAAGGACAGCTACGTGGCATCCTAGTTCATAGAACTCTAGACCTGGAGTCTGGAAGATTTTGACTCATCTTCCTAAATTCAAATCTAACCTCAGACATTTCCTAGCTGTGTGAACCTGGGCAAGCCACTTAACCCCAACTGCTTTTTTCTGAAGATGTCGACTTTATCTAGAGGCAGCTAGGCAACACAGTGAATACTGTGCTGCTTTTAGAGTCAGGAAGACCGGAGTTCAAATCAGGCCGCAGATTCTGATGATCTATGTGACCTTGGGAAAGTCATTGAACTTGTCTATCTCAGTTTCCTCAGCTGTAAAGTGGGAATAATAATAGTACTTACTTGTAGGATTCAGATGTGATATTTGTAAAGCACTTTGCACATAGTAGGTACTTAATAAATGTTCATTCCCATTTCTCTTCTTTCCTTCCTTCCTCCCTCCCTTCTTTCCTTCCTTCCTCTCTCTTTTTTCTCCTTCCCTTTCTTATCTCTCTTTCTACATGTTGCAAGCTAGGGTCTGGAGTCAGGAAGACCTGCATTCAAATTTGATCTCACTAGCTGTGTGACCCTGGGCAAGTAACTTGACCTTTGTTTGCCTCCACTTCCTCATCTGTAAAATGGGGATAATAATAGAACCATGTCCCTCCACTCACCAAGATTGTTGTGAGTGAGATTGTGATTGCAAAGCCCTTACAGTGCTTGTTATATAGTAAGCACTTTGCTTTATTATTATTACTATTATTATTAT
>NW_025381150.1:0-2350 GCF_016433145.1 Gracilinanus agilis | reverse complement strand
TCCTCCAATTTATTATTTCTTTGAGCACAATAGTATTCCATCACCAACATATACCACAATTTGTTCGGCCATTCCCCAATTGAAGGGGATATCCTCCTTTTCCAGTTTTTTTGCCACCACAAAAAGCACAGCTATGAATATTTTTGTACATGTCTGTTTATCTATGATCTCTTTGGGGTACAATCCCAGCAATGGTATGGCTTGATCAAAGGGCAGGCATTCTTTTATTACTCTTCAGGCATAGTTCCAAATTACCATCAAGAATTGTTGGATCAGTTCACAACTCCACCAGCAGTGCATTAATGTCCCAATTTTGCCACATCCCCTCCAGCATTCATTACTCTCCCCTTCTTTCATTTTAGCCAATCTGCTAGGTGTGAGGTGGTACCCCAGAGTTGTTTTGATTTGCATTTCTCTAATTATTAGAGATTTAGAACATGTTCTCATGTGCTTATTGATACTTTTGATTTCTTTATCTGAAAATTGCCTATTCATGTCCCTTGCCCATGTATCAATTGGGGAATGACTTGATTTTTTATACAATTGATTTAACTCCTTGTATATTTGAGTAATTAGACCTTTGTCAGAGTTTTTACTTATGAAGAATTTTTTCCCAATTTGTTGTTTCCCTTCTGATTTTGTTTGTACAAAAACTTTTTAATTTAATATAATCAAAATTATTTATGTTACATTGTGTAATTTTTTCTAACACTTGCTTGGTTTTAAAATCTTTCCTTTCCCATAGATCTGACAGGTATACTCCTCTATGTTCAATTAATTTTCTTATATTCAAGTCATTCACCCATATTGAATTTATCTTGGTGTAGGGTGTGAGATGTTGATCTAAACCTAAGCTCTCCCATACTGTTTTCCAATTTCCCCAGCAGTTTTTGTCAAATAGTGGATTTTTGTCCCCACTTTGGGTTTATCATACACTGTATTGCTGACATCATTAACCCCAAGTCTATTCTACTGATTCTCCCTTTTGTCTCTTTGTCAGTACCATATTGTTTTGATGACATCTGCTTTATAGTATAACTTAATATCTGCTACTGCTAGGCTACCTTCCTTCACATTTTTTTTTCATTATTTCCCTTGATATTCTTGATCTTTTGTTCTTCCAAATGAACTTTGTTATAGTTTTTTCTAATTCAGTAAAAAAAGTTTTTTGGTAGCTTGATAGATATGGCACTAAATAAGTAAATTAATTTGGATAGAATGGTCATTTTTATTATGTTAGCTCATCCTACCCATGAGCACTCAATGTTCTTCCAATTGTTTAGATCTAGTTTTAATTGTTCAGAAAGTGTTTTGTAGATATGTTTATATAATTCCTGTGTTTGTTTTGGTAGATAGATTCCTAAGTATTTTATATTGTCTAGGGTGATTTTAAATGGTGTTTCTCTTTCTACCTCTTGCTGCTGTGATGTGTTGGAAATATATAGAAATGCTGATGATTTATGTGCATTTATTTTGTATCCTGCAACTCTGCTGAAGTTGTTGATTATTTCTACTAGCTTTTTAGTTGATTCTCTAGGATTTTTAAAGTAGACCATCATATCATCTGCAAAGAGTGATAGCTTAGTCTCCTCATTGCCTATTCTGATACCTTGAATTTCTTTTTCTTCTCTAATTGCTACTGCTAGTGTCTCTAGTACAATGTTAAATAATAGAGGTGAGGCTTCCGGGTTAAGATGGCGGCAGAGTAAGAAGCAGCTCTTAACCTCTCCTGACCGAAACATACAAAACTCCTCAAGGGGACATAAAAACAAGTCCAGACGAAAGGAGGAACCCCACAACAGGGCACAGCGTGGAAGGTACGTGGAATCGAGACATTTCCAGGCTATAAAGGGCTCTCACTCAATCGCGGGCTGAGCAACCGCCCCACCCCCACCCCCTCCACACTCATCTATAACTCCGAACCCAGCTAAAAAGAAATAGGGCAAGTTTGGGGCACCCATCGAGTCATCAGCAGCTCCGGGACCTGTTCCTGAGAGCAGCTAGACTTAGGACCCCATTAAGTCAAAAAAAGGACGCGAAATCTGAGCGCGCGCGCCGGAGCAGGACGCTGGGCGCAGAGAGTGCCAGCTGAGCAGAGACGTGGGTGGAGGCAAACACAGCCAGGAACTAAAGCCTAAGTGGGGAACCAGTGCAGACGGTATACGACTGTGTGAAGCAGCGCCCTGAGACTTGTAAAGAAACCTCCAGCAGAGGATCAAGCAAGAGGGCCCACCAGGGGGCTTGACCTTGGAAAAAACCAGAACTCAGACCTCAGGAGCCAATAGATTGCGAACAGAACTGAGCGCGAGGATAAAGCTGAGAAGCTGCTGGGCTAATGATGGCTACTCAG
>NW_025381149.1:0-1809 GCF_016433145.1 Gracilinanus agilis | reverse complement strand
CTCCACATATCAATTAAATCTAATTTTTCTAGGACTTCATTCACCTCTCTTACCTCTTTCTTATTTATTTTTCAGTTTGATTTATCTAGATCTGAAAGAGGAATATTTAGATCTCCCACTAGTATGGTTTTACTATCTATTTCCTTCTTGAGCTCTGCCAGTTTCTCCTTTATGAATTTGGGTGCTATGCCACTTGGTGCATACATAATGAGCAGTGTTATTTCCTCATTGTTTATACTGCCTTTAATTAGGATGTAATGACCTTCCATGTCTTTTTTAATCATATCTATTTTTACTTTGCTTTGTCAGAGATCATAATAGCCACTCCTGCCTTCTTTTTCTCATTTGACGCCCAAAAGATTTTGCTTAAACCCTGAACCTTAAACTTGTGTATGTCCACCCGCCTCATATGTGTTTCTTGAAGACAACATATGGTGGGATTTTGGTTTCTAATCCACTCTGCTATTTGCTTCCCTTTTATGAGCGAGTTCATCCCTTTCGCATTCAGAGTTATAATCATCAGTTGTGCATTTGCTGACAATTTTGAATCCTCCCCTCTTCCTACCCCCTTTTTCCTTATACTTTTTCCTTTTAAATCAGTGGTTTGCAATTGAGCAGCTATCCCTTATCCCCTCCCTTGATTAACTTCCCTTTCTACCCCCTCCCTTATTTCCCCCCTCTTTTTGTTTTTAAAGGCCTTATGAATTCCCTCCCTCTTCTCCCCTCCCTTTTTTTGACCTCCCCACTCCCCTGCTCCCCTTGATTTATCCCTTCTAACTTTCTCAGAAGGGTTAGATAAGAGTTTTATGTCCCAATGGATAGTATAGCTACTCTTCCCTCTCGGGGTTGATTACACTAAGAGTAAGGTTTGATTTTTACCTCTTAATGCTCTCTTCCTCTCCTTCTTATAATAGTATTTGTCCCCTCTCCTTCCCATGTCCTCTTTGTGTGTAATAGAATATCCTATTTTCTTATTCACTCAAGTTTCTTTGGTGTCCCCTGCTATTCACCTCCTCTTTCCCATCCCCCATGTCATCTTAGATTATTTAGTGTTCCACCCTCACTATGTGAATTATTCTTCTGATTACTATAATAGTGAATATAATAATAGTGAATAGAGTTCACTACAGAGAATTATACATAACATTTCTCTACATAGAAATACAGATAATTAGATCTCACTGAGGCCCTTAAAAAGGCAAATTTAAAAATTATAAGTTTTCTTTCTTTCCCCTCTGTATCTTATTTACCTTTTCATGTTTCTCTCGATTTTTGTGGTTAGATATCAAACTTTCCATTTAACCCTGATCTTTTCCATGCAAATACCTGGAATTCTTCAATTTTGTTGAATGTCCATACTTTCCCCTGGAAATATATAGTCAATTTTGATGGGTAGTTGATCCGTGGTTGCAGGCCCGGCTCTCTTGCCTTTCTGAATATCGTATTCCAAGCCTTACGATCTTTTAGCGTGGAGGCTGCCAGATCCTGTGTGATCCTGATTGGTGCTCCTTGATATTTGAATTGTTTCTTTCTGGCTTCTTGTAAGATTCTTTCCTTTGCTTGGAAATTCTTGAATTTGGCAATTATATTTCTGGGTGTTGTCTTTTCTTGATCGAATGTCTCAGGTGTTCTATGAATCCTTTCAATGTCTATATTTGCCCTCTTGTTGTAGGACTTCAGGGCAATTTTGCTGAATTATTTCTGTTAGTATGGAGTCCAGGTTTCTATTAATTTCTGGTTTTTCTGGAAGACCAATTATTCTCAAATTGGTTTTGGAGAATCATATTGTTTAATTTCCAATTGGTTTTT
>NW_025381148.1:0-4090 GCF_016433145.1 Gracilinanus agilis | reverse complement strand
CTAATAATTAAAGAAATGCAAATCAAAACAACTCTGAGGTATCACCTCACACCTAGCAGATTGGCTAAAATGAAAGAAGGGGAGAGTAATGAATGCTGGAGGGGATGTGGCAAAATTGGGACATTAATGCATTGCTGGTGGAGCTGTGAACTGATCCAGCCATTCTGGCTGGCAATTTGGAATCATGCTCAAAGGGCTATAAAAGAATGCCTGCCCTTTGATCCAGCCATACCATTACTGGGTTTGTACCCCAAAGAGATCATAAACAGACTTGTACGAAAATATTTATAGCTGCGCTTTTTGTGGTGGCAACAAACTGGAAAAGGAGGGAATGTCCTTCAATTGGGGAATGGCTGAACAAACTGTGGTATATGCGGATGATGGAATACTATTGTGCTAAAAGGAATAATAAACTGGAGAAGTTCCAGGCGAACTGGAGAGACCTCCGGGAACTGATGCAGAGCGAAAGGAGCAGAGCCAGAAGAACATTGTACACAGAGACTGATATACTGTGGTAAAATTGAATGTAATGGACCTCTGTACCAGCAGCAATACAATGACACAGGACAATTCTGAGGGATTTATGGTAAAGATGCTGCCCACATTCAGAGGAAGGACTGCAGGAGAGGAAACATATAAGAAAAACAACGGCTTGAACGCATGGGTCGGGGTGGACATGATTGAGGGTGTGGACTCGAAACTACCACACCAATGCAACTACCAACAATTTGGAAATTGGTCTTGATCAAGGACACATGACAAAACCAGTGGAAATGTGCATCGGCCATGGGTGGGGAGAATGTGGGGGGTGAAGGGGAAAGTAGGAGCATGAATCATGTAACCATGTTAAAAATGATTATTAATAAATCTTTAAATTAAAAAAAAAACCCTTTACCTTCTGTCTAGGTATCGCTTCTAAGATAGAAGAGGGGCAAGGGCCAGGCAATTGGCATTCAGTGACTCATCCAGTCACACAGCTAGGAAATGTCTGAAGTCAAATTTGAACCCAGATCTTCTAGACTCCAGCCTGGCACTCTAAGCATGATGGCATCATCTAATTGCCCCCATCCTTTAACATTTAAACATGCTGTCTTTTGTTCTGTATCCCCAAGCACTTAGCACAGTGTCTGGCGCATAGAAGAAACTTAAGATACATTAGTTTTTATTTTTTTAATCCTTACCTTTTATCTTAAAATCAATACTATCATTCATTCTAAGGTAGAAGAACAGTAATGGCTAGACAATGGAGGTTAAGTGACTTGCCCAGGATCACACAGCTAAGGCATTTCTGAGATTTGAACCCAGAATGTATCCACTGAGCCACCAAACTGCCCCTTAATATGTTTATTGAATCAAATCATATTATTACTGCCTAGGTGGAACAGTAGATAGAACACTGGATCTGGGGTCAGGAAGACCTGAATTCAAAGTTGACCTCAGATGATAATACACATATAACCCAGATTGAATGACTTGTCAGCTCCAGGAGGGGGGGGAGAAGGGAGGAATAGAGACAATTTGGATCATACAACTTTTGAAAACTTACATGGAAATTTATTATTACATCTAATTGGTAATAGATAAATAAATTACCAAATTTGGCCTCAGACATTTACAAGCAGTGTGACCTTGGGCAAGTCATCTCACCTCTGACTGCTTCCCTTTCCTCAACTGTAAAATGGAATGAATGACTGCACCTACCTCTCAGGATTGTTGTTAGAATCAAATGAGATAATATTTATAACGTACCTAGCAGAGTGCCTGGCACCTAGCAGGGGGTTAATAAATGCTTCCTTCCACTGCATCCTTCTAACAACCTTATGCAGTTATTAATTATAGCCATTTTACATATGAGGCAACTGAGGTTCAGAGAAGTCAGATAATTAGTCAAACAACTAACAGTACCCATGTGTTTGGGGAACAGGTGGGGATTTGTTTCTGGGCCATTCATATATCATCAACATTGTTAATGCAAAGAGCTTCATATGTATTTTTTTCTCATTTGACTCTCAAAAAAAACCAACCCTGAGATATTATCTCCATTTTATAGATGAGGAAACTGAGACTAAGAAGTTAAAGTTGATGCCCCGAGCAAATACCACCTCCTCCATGAAATCTTCCCTGATTTTCTCAGTCTGGCTACATGTGATCACTCCTCATTTGATCCCATAGCATTTCTTACTCCTCTTATAATATCCTCATTTCTATTTTATTTAGTGCTGCCAATGTCTTATCCCTTTATTAGAATATAAGCTCCATGGGGGAAGGAGAGAAAGACGGAATGTGTATCTTCCTACTACTACTAAGTGATTATAGGATCAACGCTTAAAGCTAGAAGGGGCCTTGGGGATTTATGCAGTATTCTGTGTTCTTCAAAGTACTGTATACATATGCTTTCTCATTGTCTTTGATTTTTCTCCCAGCCAGCTGCACCTATTTAAGGTCTGATGATCGAATGTTCAAAGACACTTCTGAGGCTAAGTTCTATTGGGGACTAAGGGGAGGGAGACAGGATCTAAAGCTACTCTAAATGTCAACTGTGAAGGGAAAAAAGACATTTCTTTGTCTGTTAAGGCTTATCTTGAGCCTCAATTTCCCTCTCTGTAAAATGAGAAGTCTAGACTTTCTTCCTGTACTGAGAATCCGGAATTTCATAACCTCTTAGGGTAGGGAGTTGGGGTGTGGGATCCCTTCTTATTCTGAAGAACTCTGGGTTTAGGGTCAGAGGACCCAGGCTTCAATTTCTGCTCAAGTCACTTTATGTCTTAAGACCTCAGTTTCCCCCTCTAAAGTGGAGGTTAGGGAAAGAATGACTAGATTACCTCCCATCTCTCAGTACTATGACTTTCTAGTTTGGATCCTTTTGAAAAGCAGTGAAGAGCAATGCAGTGGATAAAGCTTAGAGTCAGGGAGTCCTGTATTCAAATCCTTCTTGAACACTTAGAACAACTCAGATCCTTCTGGACACCTAGCCTCTTTCACCTCAGTTCCTCATTTCAGGAAAAATGGGAATCTAACAGCATCTATCTTGGAGGGGTTCTGTGAAGGTCAACTGAGATAACATATGCAAACTGTTGAAGTATGCCATACTGTATAACTTATATTTATAAATATAATTATATTTTTATATTTGTTTATATTATTTTAAAATTAATTTATCTTAGTTTTAAATTATATTTAGTAATGATTATTATTATTGGGGCAGCCAGGTGGCATAGTGAAGCTGGACCTGGAGTCAGAGTCTGAATTCCAATCTGGTCTCAGAAACTTACTGGTTGTGCGACTCTGGGAAAGCCACTTCCACCCTGTTTGCCTCCGTTTTCTCATCCACAAAATGAGCTGGAGAAGGAAATGACAAACCACTCTAGAACCTTTGCCAAAAAAATCCTAAATGGGGTCAACAAAGAGTCAGATACAACTGAAACAATTGAACAATAAAAATTATTATTATTGTTGTTATCATTTATCTGAAAGGTCCAGTTACCAGGAGGGGCTGGAGGCTATAGTTCTTGGAGATCTTCCAAATCCATGAGGATCGAGAAGCCAAGGATCCTTTGAACTTCAAATACACAAGCAGTTTCTCTCTCTCTCTCTCTCTCTGTCTCTCTCTCTCTGTCTCTGTCTCTCTCTGTCTCTGTCTCTGTCTCTGTCTCTCTATCTCTCTCTCTCTGTCTCTGTCTCTCTGTCTCTCTCTCTCTGTCTCTGTCTCTGTCTCTGTCTCTGTCTCTCTGTCTCTGTCTCTCTGTCTCTGTCTCTCTCTCTCTCTCTCTCTCTCTCTCTCTCTGTCTTTCTGTCTCTCTTTCCCCACTTTTTGTCTCTGTCTTTCTCTCCCTCTCTCTATCTCTGTTTCTCTCTCTGTCTCTGTCTTTCTATCTCTGCCTTTCTCTGTCTCTCTCTCCCCCATCTCTTTCTCTCTCTCTCTCTCTTCTCTGTTTCTCTCTTTCTCTCTGTGCCTCTCTCTGTCTCTCTTGCATACACTTTCTGTCTCTATCTCTGTCTCTGTCTCTCCCTCTCTCCCTCTCCCTCTCTCTCATTTTTCCCCTTCCTCCCTCCTTCTCTCTCTCTCTCTCTCTCTCTCTCTCTCTCTCTC
>NW_025381147.1:0-3714 GCF_016433145.1 Gracilinanus agilis | reverse complement strand
AAAATGTTAATATTTTGAAATAAAATTTTAAAAATAAATGAAATGTTAATTTTCATTTGCCTTGAAATAGATATCATAAATATGGGATGGGAAATGTTTGAAATTGTCATTTGAGTTTCTAAAATTAAAAAAAGGGGCAGGTGGGTAGCTCAGTGGATTGAGAGCCATGCCTAGAGACGGGAGTTCCTAGGTTCAAATCCGGCCTCAGACACTTCCCAGCTGTGTGACCCTGGGCAAGTCACTTGACCCCCATTGCCTACCCTTGCCAATCTTCCACCTATAAGCCAATACACAGAAGTTAAGGGTTTAAAATTAAAAAAAAATTTTTTTTAAATCATACATATTGTCTGTTAGTAGAAAGCAAAAAAGGAAATATGTGTATTAAAGCAGCTAGTAAATTAAAAATATAAGAACAAATTAGTAAGTATAATAAATTAATTTTTAAAGTAAAATAGAATTCATTAATAAAAATATTATATGTGGTAAAAATATAGAAAGGAAATTTATCTTATGTTGAGAGAAGAGGATATGACAAAAAACTGAGTGAAGAGTCAAGGAGAGAGATGCATGAGATTTTTTTTTAGTTTCTTTGCTAGACTTTGTGGTAGTAGAATGATATGGAAAATCCATTTGATTTTGGGCCAGAAAGTGAAACTTTACATGGAGCTTTTCACACATTGTGGTCTTCTTAATTTGTTCTTATTCTTCCTCACCACCATTGTAGCTTTTCATGTTCAAAAAAATTAAGGCTTTTTATTTCTTCATTTTTCTACCTTATTTCTTGTCTTCTATTTTTATGTTAAAGTTGACCTCTGGATCCTGGGATGTGGGGAGCTGTTGTGACAAAATCTAGATTATTATATTAATTATTTTTTAACTAATTCTAGGTTTTCTATAAGTTTTTGGTTTTTCCAAGGCAGTATGACTTGGGGTGAAGTGTGGTCATTATTTTCCCTGGTCTACAGTCTTGCCTTTATCCAGCAAGGAACCCTACTCCCCTTCAGTTACATTTGGTATTGCTTCTCTTGGCCTTGGATCTGTGACTAGATAGATCCTTGACTCTCCTATAGTCACAAATGCTTGTAGTACTTTTTTGCCTTGGACTGTCATCAGGGCCCTGATCCCTTGTGACCTACCACAAGTGCTCTTCTCTATGCTGGAACTTTGACCCAGAAGTGTGAATGGGACAATAATTTTACCAAAAAGGACCAGGTCCTACACACACAGGGCCAACAAATGGTCAACAAAGCCAACATGAGTAAGTCACTGAAGATCTTTGAACATATTCCTTTATCAAAAAATGGAATGATAACACCAATAACATAATAGATTTAAATAACTTTGTCAATGTACTTCATTATATAAATGCAAGTTATTATTATAGTCATAAAGTATTTTAATGAAATAGACATGAGTGAAGGGTTTCTTTCTTTTTTTTCACTATTGGTCTTTAAAAATATTCTTCAAAGTAAAACATTTCTGACTGAAAAGAATTAGATTTCCATCCCCATTGGCTATAAATTTCCTTTATCTTTAGTAGCTATATAAAAATGGATATATTTACATTAAATCTGAACAGTAGATCTCTATTTTAACTGTTAATGGAATCCTCATGATTAAAATTTTAATCCTGGAAAGTAATTGAATTTTCTTTCAAAATAATATTTGATTGTTCTCCTCTGCTGTGATAAGAGACATTTTAGAAGTCATCAAAGCTAAAATGGGTGCATCTGAAGAACTGTCATCTCTTTATATGTAATGACTTGCTTTATTTATTAGGCAAACAGGCTAAAAAGGGAATCTAACATTTTTCATCTTAAACATATATCACAATGTATTTAAAACTTTGAGAAAAGAGATCCCCTCTTTTTCCAGTGAAAATGTGAAAAATAGATGTATGTTATTTAAAAGTAATGGGGTTCTATTTGGAAGGATTGAGCCTCAAGATATGTAGTTTTTGACAAACTTCCTGTGGACATGTGAGGGACCTTGGAACTGCATTTCCCGTGGTCCAATGGGTTTCCTGTTTTAGATGAAGTCTTCAAGGTGAGGGATGGCTTTAAATATTGGGAAGTGGCTTTGAACTTCCTTTTTTGTTACCTGAGCGTGCAAAGGTACGAAAAAGTAAAATTGCTGATGCAGTAGTTTGAATTCTTACAGGCTCGTGGTCAATTTATTCTATCACAATGGCTTTTATTAAAATACTATTTTCCCTTTTAATATCTGCCTTCATCATTTTTAATAACAACAGACATGGTGTTGTATGATTTTGTTCCATTTTTGTTTTGATTTCAAAGATTTGCAAAATGATGCAATTTCATATTTGAGCAAAATCTCACAGGTCATCTAGAAAAATCTAAAACCTGAATGCTCAATACATCTACAAGTCACCTAGGCTCTAGTGGTAGTGAAATCAGTATTTCCCGAGCCAATACAATTACTTAAGGGGCAGCAATAATTTTTATTTTTCTAATATTAATTGTAATCTATATTCCTGTAACATAATAACTGAGTCTAGTCTGTTCTTCAAGGCCAATAAGAGTGAGTTCTAAATTTGATATTAATTGTCCACTTTAGGAAAAAGGGGAGGAAAAATTTTTAATTAATCTCAGTTAATAAACATGAATTTTAATATGTTCAGGAATGGGGAAAGATCTGGTATATGAAAAGGTAGTAAAGAAAAGAATTTAAAGTACATATAAAATAATAGGGTGACAATTTGAAAAGCTCAGAGTAGACTCCTAAGAACTTATGTAAATATGTTTAAATGTTTGAAAAGAAATTAGAGAAAAAATTCTATCAAAGTGGTCAAGGTCTGCATTTTTAAAAATGAGGTATAGGGTTCCGGGTTAAGATGGCGGCAGAGTAAGAAGCAGCTCTTAACCTCTCCTGCCCGAAACACACAAAACTCCTCAAGGGGACATAAAAACGAGTCCACACGAATGGAGGAACCCCCACAACAGGGCACAGCGTGGAAGGTACATGGAATCGAGGCATTTCCATGCTATAAAAGGGTGAAACAGCCCTCACGAAATCGCGGGCTGAGCAACCACCCCACCCCCACCGCCTCCACACACAACACCTGTAGCTCCAAAGCCAGCTAAAAAGAAATAGAGCAAGTTTGGGGCACCCATCGAGTCATTGGCAGCTCCGGGGCCTGTTCCTGAGAGCAGCAAGACTTAGGACCCCATTAAGCCAAAGAACGCACGCGAACTCTGAGCGCGGGAGCAGGACGCAGGGCGCACAGCGGAGGCTGAGCAGAACTCAGGAACTGCTGAGGCGTGGGTGGAGGCAGACACAGCCAGGAACTAAAGCCTAAGTGGGGAACCAGTGTGGACGGATATACGACTGTGGAAGCAGCGCCCTGAGACTTGTAAAGAAACCTCCAGCAGAGGATCAAGCAAGGTGGTCTACCAGGGGGCTTGACCTTGGAAAAAACCAGAACTCAGACCTCAGGAGCCAATAGATCACGGACAGACACTGAGCGCGAGGATAAATCTGAGAAGCTGCTGGGGTAATGATGGCTACTCAGCCTCAGGAAGTTCAGAAGAGAAAGAATAACAACAAGAAAAGAAGTCTTTAACACTCGACAGCTTTTACACAGAGAAAATCCAGGCAACCAAGCAAACAGAGGAGGAGAACAAACAAGCATCCGGACCCTCCTCAAATAAGGAAAACTCCTCACAAGCTATGGAAGAGTTCAAAACTGAGATT
>NW_025381146.1:0-4497 GCF_016433145.1 Gracilinanus agilis | reverse complement strand
AGAACAGTCTAGGGTTTCAGAAAGGTCTGTGGACACTGGGATGGAGGTTGTCCAAGTGCACAGTACAGGAGCTCTATAACAGGTGAAGCAACAATGAAGAATAGGCCACTGCCAAAGTGTTACAAACCTGTGCAGTCAGACCCAGGGAGGGTTCCTGACCCAGAGGGACAACTCAACATGAAAGAAATAGGGAGCCAAAGAAAAAGGTTGAATAGAATGCTGGAGCTAATAATAATAATAATAATAATAATAATAATAATAATAATAATAATAATAGCTAAAGGTATTTATTAGGAAAATCATTACAAAAATTATTACACATCGATACATGATGAATGGAGATCAGTGGCAGACAGGGGGAAGCAATGCAGATAGCTACTTCAAAGAAAAACTAAGTCTGACACGTTTGCCAAATCTTTATTACAGGTGAAGTTCATAACTTCATGGTTATGTGACTAGAGATAAGGAGGATGGGGAGAGGGTACATAGCTAATATTAAATCTACATGCTATGAAGAGGTGCCTTTGAGTCTGGGAGAGACTCATCTATGGAAGTTTCTAACTTGTGAGGTCCTTTTGCTGCTAAGGATGTTTGATGTACTAAATCCAAGGATGTTTGAAATGCTAATTGGGAATGCTGATGTAAACACCTTTAGAAGAGGCAGGTCAATTGTTTATTCAGTTGGCATTGCCAAGAAATGAACTTTTTAGGAACTTGGAATTGTCCCCCAAATATGTTTTAGAAGGTCAGGACTCATTAACTCATGAGGTTTTCTGATATTGTCAACAAGAAAAATCCTTTGCAATAATAATTTTACTTTTACTGAATCCTTGCTTTGGCCATAAGAGTCATCATTTTTCTCATGACATTTCATTCCTAGTAATCCCTTCACAAGGGACTGAAACACTTGGGCAGAAAGATCTCAGGGACCCCTGTATTAGCAATGAGTACAGGAATGGTTGCTATCTGGAAGCTATGGCATCTATTCACCCAGTTTCAAGTCATATATCCAGGACAGAAAAGAATAGCCATGGACTCAAAAATTAAGGAATCCCTACCTGTTTTAAGGAGCAGGGAACAAGTTCCAGAAATAGAGATATGTGGTTTTGAGCCCAAGAACAGAATAAGGTCTTGGTTTTAACCTTTAGTCCTGCATGCAAACCTGCAATGGAATAAACCATGTCCAAAAAGACCAAAACCAAGGGGAGTCAGCAGTTTAGTCACTTGAAACCTATAGAAGCTTTCAGCGGGCTATCTGTGACTGAGGCCAGCAACAGTTTATGGAAACATGAATAACACACAAACCAACATACCCAAAAGAGCCAGAAATTTGCAGAGAAAACCAGGAAGACAATGAACAGATCTCTTTCTAGATCACATCACTTTGGAAGGACCAAAAAAATTTATAGGCTTTCAGATTATGCTTGTGCTGTGAAAGCCACAGATAAGACATATAAAAGAGGAGTTCAAGGCAGACATCTCGAAAAGAGGTGAGAAGGGCCCAATATTATATAGTCCAAAGTCAATAAGGAGGCTGAAAAATGAGCAAACAACAAAAAGAGAACTTGACCATAAAAAGCTACTATGGTGACAGAGAAGTTCAGGACAGAAACACAGAAGATAAAGACTTGAAAACATCTAAAAAATAATGCCCAAGAAAAATTTTGTGGAGAGGAATTTACTTATTTTATTTTAATAAGAATTTAATTTCATATTAAAGAGATGAAAAAGAGCAAAGATGATTTAAAAAGGCACAATAGAAGAAAAATTAGGAAAAAAATTAAGAATTACAAAAACTAATGAGAAAAATAGAAGATAATGACTTCTTGAGACATCCAGAAACTAAAACATAGTCAAAAGACCGAAAAAATAAATGAAAATATGATATATCTCATAGGAAAAACAAATGACTTTGAAAATAGATTAAAGAGATAATTTATGAATGATTGGACAATAGGAAAACCATAAAAAAGAATACCAGCATTATATTTTAAGAAATTATATAGAAAAATTGCCCAAATATCTTGGAACCCAAGGGCAAAATAGAAATTGAAAAATTATACACATTGCCTGCTAAAAGAAATCCAAGAATGAAATCTCCCGGAGATATAAAACCAAAATCTAAAACTCCCAGGTCAAAGAGAAAATAATAATATCTGCTAGAAAGAAAGAATTGAACTATCAAAGAATCACAGTCAGGTCAAACAAGATTTAATAGCTACTACATAAAGGAATGGAAGGCTTGAAATACAATAAAACTGAATATAATCCTATGGGGGGAGGAGGGAAGCGCATGTTATTGAGACAGTGGACTCTTAATGAAAAGACCAAATTTGACAAAAGAAAATTTGACATTCAAGCACAAGACTCAAGTGAAGCATAAAAAGTTAGATATGAGGTTTTCCGGTTTAAGATGGCGGCAGAGTAAGAAGCAGCTCTTAACCTCTCCTGACCGAAACACACAAAACTCCTCAAGGGGACATAAAAACAAGTCCAGACGAACGGAGGAACCCCACAACAGGGCACAGCGTGGAAGGTACGTGGAATCGAGACATTTCCAGGCTAAAAAGGGCTCTCACTCACTCAATCGCGGGCTGAGCAACCGCCCCACCCCCACCCCCTCCACACTCACCTATAGCTCTGAACCCAGCTAAAAAGAAATAGAGCAAGTTTGGGGCACCCATCGAGTCATCGGCAGCTCCAGGACCTGTTCCTGAGAGCAGCAAGACTTAGGACCCCATTAAGTCAAGAACGCACGCGAAATCTGAGCGCGCGGGAGCAGAGAGTGGACGCTGGGAGCAGAGCGCCGGCTGAGCAGAGGCGTGGGTGCGGGCTGAGCAGAGGCGTGGGTGGAGGCAGACACAGCCAGGAACTAAAGCCTAAGTGGGGAACCAGTGCAGACGGGTATAGGACTGTGGAAGTAGCTCCCTGAGACTTGTAAAGGAACCTCCTGCAGAGGATCAAGCAAGGGAATCCACCAGGGGGCTCGACCTTGGAAAAAACTAGAACTCAGACCTCAGGAGCCAATAGATCTCTGACAGACACTGAGAGCGAGGATAAACCTGAGAAGCTGCTGGGCTAATGATGGCTAATCAGTTACAGGAAATTCAGAAGAGAAAGAATAATAACAAAAAAAAGACGTCTCTAACACTCGACAGCTTTTACACAGAGAAAATCCAGACAAACGAGCAAACAGAGGAGGAGAACAAACAACCATCCAGACCCTCCCCAAATAAGGAAAACTCCTCACAAGCTATGGAACAGTTCAAATCTGAGATTTTGAGGAAAATGGAAGAGATCTGGCAAGAAAATAACAGTTTAAAAGGTAGAATCTTGCAACTGGAAAGCGAGGCTCAGAAACCAAATGAACTGATAAGCAAATTGAACACAAGAAATGACCAGATTGAAAAGGAATACCAGAAGATTATGGCCGAAAACAAGAAGATTATGGCCGAAAACCAAAAGATTATGGCAGTTTACCAGAAGATTATGGCTGAAAACCAAAAGATTATAGCCGAAAATCAATCCCTAAAGGCTAGAATTGAGCAAGGAGAAACTAATGATCTCTCAAGACAACAAGAACAAATAAAACAAAGCCAAAAGACTGAAAAAATAGAAGGAAACATGAAATATCTCAATGAGAGAGTGACAGACCAAGAAAACCGGTCTAGAAGAGATAATTTGAGAATAATTGGTCTTCCAGAAAAACCAGAAATTAATAAAAACCTGGACTCTATACTAACAGAAATAATTCAGCAAAATTGCCCTGAAGTCCTACAACAAGAGGGCAATATAGACATTGAAAGGATTCATAGAACACCTGCGGCATTCGATCAAGAAAGGAAAACACCAAGAAACATCATTGCAAAATTCAAGAGTTTCCAAGCAAAAGAAAAAATCTTACAAGAAGCCAGAAAGAAACAATTCAAATATCAAGGAGCAACAATCAGGATCACACAGGATCTGGCAGCCTCAACACTAAAAGACCGTAAGGCTTGGAATACAATATTCAGAAAGGCAAGAGAGCTGGGCCTGCAACCACGGATCAACTACCCATCAAAATTGACTATATATTTCCAAGGGAAAGTATGGGCATTCAACAAAATTGAAGAATTCCAGGTATTTGCACAGAAAAGACCGGGGCTAAATGGAAAGTTTGATATCCAACCACAAAAATCGAGAGAAACCTGAAAAGGTAAATAAGATACAGAGGGGAAAGAAAGAAAACTTATAATTTTTAAATTTGCCTTTTTAAGGGCCTCAGTGAGATCTAATTATCTGTATTCCTTTGTAGAGAAATGTTATGTTTAATTCTCTGTAGTGAACTCTATTCACTATTATAATATTCACTATTATAGTAATCAGAAGAATAATTAACAGGGTGAGGGTGGAACACTAAATAATCTAAGATGGCATGGGGGATGGGAAAGAGGGGGAGAATAGCAGGAGACACCAAGAGAAACTTGAGCGAATAAGAAAATAGAATATTCTATTACA
>NW_025381145.1:0-1540 GCF_016433145.1 Gracilinanus agilis | reverse complement strand
AAATAAATGCACATAAATCATCAGCATTTCTATACATTTCCAACACACTAGAGAAGCAAGAAGTAGAAAGAGAAACACCATTTAAAATCACCCTAGACAATATAAAATACTTAGGAATCTACCTACCAAAACAAACACAGCAATTATATGAAAACAACTACAAAACACTTTCCAAACAAATAAAACTGGATCTAAACAATTGGAAAGCCATTGATTGCTCATGGGTAGGACGAGCTAACATAATAAAAATGACAATTCTCCCCAAATTAATTTACCTATTTAGCGCCATACCTATCAAGCTACCAAAAAACTTCTTTACTGAATTAGAAAAAACTATAACAAATTTCATTTGGAATAACAAAAGATCAAGAATATCAAGGGAAATAATGAAAAAAAAAGGGGAAGGAAGGGGACCTAGCAGTACCAGATATTAAACTATACTATAAAGCAGCAGTCATGAAAATAATATGGTACTGTCTAAGAGATAGAGAGGAGGATCAATGGAATAGACTTGGGGGTAATGACATCTGCAAGACCGTGTATGATAAACCCAAAGAGCCCAACTTTTGGGACATGAATCCACTATTTGACAAAAACTGCTGGGAAATTTGGAAAACAATATGGGAGAGATTAGGTCTAGATCAACATCTCACACCCTACACCAAGATAAATTCAGAATGGGTGAACGACTTGAATATAAAGAGGGAAACTATAAACAAGTTAAGTGAACACAGTATAGTTTACTTGTCAGATCTGTGGGAAAGGAAAGCAAGAGTTAGAGAAAATTACAAAATGTAAATTAAATGGTTTTGATTATATTAAACTAAAATTTTTTGTACAAACAAAAACAATGTAGTCAAAATCAGAAGGGAAACAACAAATTGCGAAAAAATCTTTATAACTAGAAACTCTGACAGGGGTCTAATTACTCCAGTATACAAGGAGTTAAAGCAATTGTATAAAAAATAAAGCCATTCCCCAATTGATAAATGGGCAAGAGACATGAATAGGCAATTTCTGGTAAAGAAATCAAAAGTATCAATGAGCACATGAGAAAGTGTTCCAAATCTCTAATAATTAGAGAAACGCAAATCAAAACAATTCTGAGGTATCACCTCACACCTAGCAGATTGGCTAAAATGAAAAAAGGGGAGAGTAATGAATGTTGGAGGGGATGTGGCAAAATTGGGACATTAATGCATTGCTGGTGGAGCTGTGAACTGATCCAGCCATTCTGGCTGGCAATTTGGAATCATGCTCAAAGGGCTATAAAAGAATGCCTGCCCTTTGATCCAGCCATACCATTGCTGGGTTTGTACCCCAAAGAGATCATAGATAGACTTGTACGAAAATATTTATAGCTGCTCTTTTTGTGATGGCAACAAATTGGAGAAGAGGGTATGTCCTTCAATTGAGGAATGGCTGAACAAACTGTGGTATATGCGGGTGATGGAATACTATTGTGCTAAAAGTAATAATAAACTGGAGGAGTTCCAGGCGAACTGGAGAGACCTCCGGGAACAGATGCAGAGCGAAAGGA
>NW_025381144.1:0-2778 GCF_016433145.1 Gracilinanus agilis | reverse complement strand
ATATATGTATATATATATAACTGGAGAAACATATTATTGTGTTTATAACAGAACATGGAAAAAGAACGTAACTTGAAAAATCTCAATATTAGTTATGAATGGGAGAATACAGAAATCTAACTCTCAAAACTTTATACGTGAATGGATTAAAGAATCCAACAAAAGGAAAAAGAGTAATTTAGTTAATAAAAAATCCTACTACCTTTTGCTTACAAGAAATACATTTTTTAAAATTTAAACATTTATTAATAATCATTTTTAACATGGTTACATGATTCATGCTCCTACTTTCCCCTTCACCCCCCCGCACTCCCCCCACCCATGGCCAATGCACATTTCTACTGGTTTTGTCATGTGTTCTTGATCAAGACCTATTTCCAAATTGTTGGTGGTTGCATTGGTGTGGTAGTTTTGAGTCCACATCCCCAATCATGTCCACCCGGACCCATGCGTTCAAGCAGTTGCTTTTCTTATTGGTTTCCTCTCCTGCAGTTCTTCCTCTGAATGTGGGTAGCTTTCTTTACCATAAATCCCTCAGAGCTGTCCTGGGTCATTGCATTGTTGCTGGTACAGAAGCCCATTACATTCGATTTTACCACAGTATATCAGTCTCTGTGTATAATGTTCTGGCTCTGCTCCTTTCGCTCTGCATCAGTTCCTGGAGGTCTCTCCAGTTCACCTGGAACTCCTCCAGTTTATTATTCCTTTTAGCACAATAGTATTCCATCACCCGCATATACCACAGTTTGTTCAGCCATTCCCCAATTGAAGGACATACCCTCCTTTTCCAGTTTTTTGCCACCACAAAAAGCTCAGCTATAAATATTTTCGTATAAGTCTGTTTATCTATGATCTCTTTGGGGGTACAAACCCAACAATGGTATGGCTGGATCAAAGGGCAGGCATTCTTTTATAGCCCCTTGAGCATGATTCCAAATTGCCAGCCAGAATGGCTGGATCAGTTCACAACTCCACCAGCAATGCATTAATGTCCCAATTTTGCCACATCCCCTCCAACATTCATTACTCCCCCCTTCTTTCATTTTAGCCAATCTGCTAGGTGTGAGGTGATACCTCAGAGTTGTTTTGATTTGCATTTCTCTAATTATTAGAGATTTGGAACACTTTCTCATGTACTTATTGATACTTTTGATTTCTTTACCTGAAAATTGCCTATTCATGTCTCTTGCCCATTTATCAATTGGGGAATGGCTTGATTTTTATACAATGGCTTTAACTCCTTGTATATTTGAGTAATTAGACCCCTGTCAGAGTTTTTCGTTATAAAGATTTTTTCCCAATTTGTTGTTTCCCTTCTGATTTTGACTACGTTGTTTTTGTTTGTACAAAAGCTTTTTAGTTTAATATAATCAAAACCATTTAATTTACATTTTGTAATTTTCTCTAACTCTTGCTTGGTTTTAAATTCTTTCCTTTCCCAGAGATCTGACAAGTATACTATTCTGTGTTCACTTAACTTATTTATAGTTTCCCTCTTCATATTTAAGTAGTTCACCCATTCTGAATTTATCTTGTGAGATATGTGTGAGATGTTGTTCTAGAACTAATCTCTCCCATATTGTTTTCCAAATTTCCCAGCAGTTTTTGTCAAATAGTGGATTCGTGTCCCAAAAGTTGGGCTCTTTGGGTTTATCATACACTGTCTTGCTGATGTCATTTACCCCAAGTCTATTCCACTGATCCTCCTCTCTGTCTCTTAGCCAGTACCATATTGTTTTGATGACTGCTGCTTTATAGTATAGTTTAATATCTGGTACTGCTAGGCCCCCTTCCTTCACATTTTTTTTCATTATTTCCCTTGATATACTTGATCTTTTGATATTCCAAATGAAATTTGTTATAGTTTTTTTTCTAATTCAGTAAAGAAGTTTTTTGGTAGCTTGATAGGTATGGCGCTAAATAGGTAAATTAATTTGGGTAGAATTGTCATTTTTATTATGTTAGCTTGACTACCCATGAGCAATCAATGGCTTTCCAATTGTTTAGATCCAGTTTTATTTGTTTGGAAAGTGTTTTGTAGTTGTTTTCATATAATTGCTGTGTTTGTTTTGGTAGATAGATTCCTAAGTATTTTATATTGTCTAGGGTGATTTTAAATGGTGTTTCTCTTTCTACTTCTTGCTGCTCTAGTGTGTTGGAAATGTATAGAAATGCTGATGATTTATGTGCATTTATTTTGTATCCTGCAACTTTGCTAAAGTTGTTGATTATTTCTACAAGCTTCTTAGTTGATTCTCTAGGATTTTTTAAGTAGACCATCATATCATCTGCAAAGAGTGATAGCTTAGTCTCCTCCTTGCCTATTTTGATGCCTTCAATTTCTTTTTCTTCTCTAATTGCTACTGCTAGTGTTTCTAGTACTATGTTGAATAATAGAGGTGATAAAGGGCATCCTTGTTTTACTCCTGATCTTATTGGGAAGGCTTCTAATTTATTCCCATTGCATATGATGTTTGTTGATGGTTTTAGGTATATACTATTTATTATTTTTAGGAAAGGTCCTTCTATTCCTATACTTTTCAGTGTTTTCAATAGGAATGGAAGCTATATTTTGTCAAAGGCTTTTTCAGCATCTATTGAGATGATCATGTGATTTTTATTTGTTAGACTGTTGATATGGTCAATTATGTGGATGGTTTTCCTAATGTTGAACCAACCTTGCATTCCTGGTATAAATCCCACCTGATCATGGTGGATGATCTTCTTAATTACTTGCTGGAGTCTCTTGGCTAGTATTCTATTTAAGATTTTTGCATC
>NW_025381143.1:0-2498 GCF_016433145.1 Gracilinanus agilis | reverse complement strand
AATTTATATATTATATATATATGCATATATATATATAATATTTATATTAACAAATTTATATTAACAAATTTGGGAGGGCAGAGATTAATAAATTGGGCATGCAACTCAAAAAATCAGAAAGCGAGCAAATTAAAAATCCCCAGATGAAAACTCAATTAGAAATTAGAAATACTGGGGGCAGCTGAGTAGCTCAGGGGTTTGAGAGCCAGGCCTAGAGACGGGAGGTCCTAGGTTCAAATCTGGCCTCAGACCCCTCTCAGCTGTGTGACCCTGGGCAAGTCACTTGACCCCCATTGCCTACCCTTACCACTCTTCTGCCTTGGAGCCAATACACAGTATTGACTCCAAGACGGAAGGTAAGGGTTTTAGAAAAAAAAAAAAAAAAAAAAAAAAAAAAAATTAGAAATACTAAAAATCAAGGGAGAAATTAATAAAATCAAAAGTAAAAGAACTATTGAATTAATAAATAAGACTAGATGCTGGTATTTTGAAAACACAGATAAAATAGACAAAGTACTGGTCAATCTCATAAATAAAAGGAAAGAAGAAAACCAAATTGACAGTATCAAAGATGAAAAGGGAAACCTCACCTCTAATGAAGGGGAAATTAAGGCAATGATTAAAAACTATTTTGCCCAATTATATGGCAACAGATATAACAATTTAGGAGATATGGATGAATATTTACAAAAATATAAATTGCCTAGATTAACAGCAGATGAAATAGAATACCTAAAGAATCCGATATCAGAAATAGAAATTAAACAAGCCATCATAGAACTCCCTAAGAAAAAATCACCAGGACCTGATGGATGCACAAGTGAATTCTATCAGACATTCAAAGAGCAACTAATTCCAATACTATACAAATTATTTGATATGATAAGCAAAAAAGGAGTCCTACCAAATTCCTTTTATGACACAAATATGGCACTGATTCCAAAGCCAGGGAGATCAAAAACAGAGAAAGAAAACTACAGACCAATCTCCCTAATGAACATAGATGCAAAAATCTTAAATAGAATACTAGCAAAGAGACTCCAGCAAGTAATTAAGAAAATCATTCACCACGATCAGGTAGGATTTATACCAGGAATGCAAGGTTGGTTCAACATTAGGAAAACCATCCACATAATTGACCATATCAACAGTCTAACAAACAAAAATCACATGATTATCTCAATAGATGCTGAAAAAGCCTTTGACAAAATACAGCATCCATTCCTATTGAAAACACTGGAAAGTATAGGAATAGAAGGACCTTTCCTAAAAATAATAAACATTATATACCTAAAACCATCAACAAGCATTATATGCAATGGGGATAAATTAGAAGCCTTCACAATAAGATCAGGAGTGAAACAAGGATGCCCATTATCTCCTCTATTATTTAACATTGTACTAGAAACACTAGGAGTAGCAATTAGAGAAGAAAAAGAAATTGAAGGTATCAAAATAGGCAATGAGGAGACTAAGCTATCACTCTTTGCAGATGATATGATGGTATACTTAAAAAATCCTAGAGAATCAACTAAGAAGCTTGTAGAAATAATCAACAACTTTAGCAAAGTTGCAGGATACAAAATAAATGCACATAAATTATCAGTATTTCTATATATTTCCAACACATCACAGCAGCAAGAGGTAGAAAGAGAAACACCATTTAAAATCACCCTAGACCATATAAAATACTTAGGAATCTATCTACCAAAACAATCACAGCAATTATATGAAAACAACTACAAAACACTTTCCAAACAAATAAAACTGGATCTAAACAATTGGAAAGCCAGTGATTGCTCATGGGTAGGACGAGCTAACATAATAAAAATGACCATTCTACCCAAATTAATTTACCTATTTAGCGACATACCTATCAAACTACCTAAAAACTTCTTTACTGAATTAGGAAAAACTATAACAAATTTCATTTGGAATAGTAAAAGATCAAGAATATCAAGGGAAATAATGAAAAAAATTGTGAAGGAAGGGGGCCTAACAGTACCAGATATTAAACTATACTATAAAGCAGCAGTCATCAAAACAATATGGTACTGGCTAAGTGACAGAAGGGAGGATCAGTGGAATAGACTTGGGGTAAATGACATCAGCAAGACAGTATATGATAAACCCAAAGAGCCCAACTTTTGGGACATGAATCCACTATTTGACAAAAACTGATGGGAAATTTGGAAAACAATATGGGAGAGATTAGGTCTAGATCAACATCTCACTCCCTACACCAAGATAATTTCAGAATGGGTGAATGACTTGAATATAAAGAGGGAAGCTATAAATAAGTTAAGTGTACACAGAATAGTATACTTGTCAGATCTCTGGGAAAGAAAAGATTTTAAAACCAAGCAAGAGTTAGAGAAAATTACAAAATGTAAATTAAATGGTTTTGATTATATTAAACTAAAAAGCTTTTGTACAAACAAAAACAAAAACAGTCAAAATCAGAAGGGAAACAACAAATTGGGAAAAAATCTTTATAA
>NW_025381142.1:0-7873 GCF_016433145.1 Gracilinanus agilis | reverse complement strand
GGACCATATTGTTTTGATGACTGCTGCTTTATAGTATAGTTTAATATCTGGTACTGCTAGGCTCCCTTCCTTCACATTTTTTTTTCATTATTTACCTTGATATTCTTGATCTTTTGTTACTCTAAATGAAATTTGTTATAGTTTTTTTTTTTCTAATTCAGTAAAGAAGTTTTTTGGTAGCTTGATAGCTATATTAATTTGGGTAGAATTGTCATTTTTATTATGTTAGCTCATCCTACCCATGAGCAATCAATGGCTTTCCAATTGTTTAGATCCAGTTTTATTTGTTTGGAAAGTGTTTTGTAGTTGTTTTCATATAATTGCTGTGTTTCTTTTGGTAGGTAGATTCCTAAGAATTTTATATTGTCTAGGGTGATTTTAAATGGTGTTTCTCTTTCTACCTCTTACTGATGTGATTTGTTGGAAATATATAGAAATGCTGATGATTTATGTGCATTTATTTTGTATCCTGCAACTTTGCTAAAATTGTTGATTATTTCTACCAGCTTCTTAGTTGATTCTCTAGGATTTTTTAAGTAGACCACCATATCATCTGCAAAGAGTGATAGCTTAGTTTCCTCCTTGCCTATTTTGATACCTTCAATTTCTTTTTCTTCTCTAATTGCAACTGCTAGTGTTTCTAGTACTATGTTGAATAATAGAGGTGATAACGGGCATCCTTGTTTCACTCCTGATCTTATTGGGAAGGCTTCTAATTTATCCCCATTGCATATGATGTTTGTTGATGGTTTTAGGTATATGCTGTTTATTATTTTTAGGAAAGGTCCTTCTATTCCTATACTTTTCAGTGTTTTCAATAGGAATGGATCCTGTATTTTGTCAAAGGCTTTTTCAGCATCTATTGAGATAATCATGTGATTTTTGTTTGTTAGACTGTTGATATGGTCAATTATGTGGATGGTTTTCCTAATGTTGAACCAACCTTGCACTCCTGGTATAAATCTCACCTGATCATGGTGGATGATCCTCTTAATTACTTGCTGGAGTCTCTTTGCTAGTATTCTATTTAAGATTTTTGCATCTATGTTCATTAGGGAGATTGGTCTGTAGTTTTCTTTCTCTGTTTTTGATCTCCCTGGCTTTGGAATCAGTACCATATTTGTGTCATAAAAGGAATTTGGTAGGACTCCTTCTTTGCTTATCATATCAAATAATTTGTATAGTATTGGGATTAGTTGCTCTTTGAATGTCTGATAGAATTCACTTGTGAATCCATCAGGCCCTGGTGATTTTTTCTTAGGGAGTTCTTTGATGGCTTGTTCAATTTCTTTATTTCTTCTGCTGTTAATCTAGGCAGTTTATATTTTTGTAAATATTTGTCCATATCTCCTAAATTGTTATATTTTTTGCCATATAATTGGGCAAAATAGTTTTTAATGATTGCCTTAATTTCCCCTTCATTAGAGATGAGGTCTCCCTTTTCATCTTTGATACTATCAATTTGGTTTTCTTCTTTCCTTTTTTTTATTAGATTGACCAGTACTTTGTCTATTTTATCTGTTTTTTTCAAAATACCAGCTTCTAGTCTTATTTATTAATTCAATAGTTCTTTTACTTTCGATTTTATTAATTTCTCCCTTGGTTTTTAGTATTTCTAATTTAGTTTTCATCTGGGGATTTTTAATTTGCTCTCTTTCTAATTTTTTGAGTTGCATGCCCAATTCATTGATCTCTGCCCTCCTTAATTTGTTAATATATTCACTCAAGGATATAAATTTCCCGCTGAGTCCAGGTTTCTATTAATTTTTTGTTTTTCTGGAGACCAATTATTCTCAAATTGTCTCTTCTACACCAGTTTTCTTGGTCTGTCACTCTCTCATTGAGATATTTCATGTTTCCTTCTATTTTTTCAGTCTTTTGACTTTGTTTTATTTGTTCTTGTTGTCTTGAGAGATCATTAGCTTCTACTTGCTCAATTCTAGCCTTTAGGGATTGATTTTCCGCTATAATCTTTCGGTTTTCGGCTATGATCTTTTGATTTTCGGCTATAATCTTCTGGTTTTCGGCCATAATCTTCTGGTATTCCTTTTCAATCTGGTCATTTCTGGTGTTCAATTTGCTTATCAGTTCATTTGGTTTCTGAGCCTCACTTTCCAATTGCAAGATTCTACCTTTTAAACACTTATTTTCTTGCCAGATCTCTTCCATTTCCCTCAAAATCTCAGTTTTGAACTCTTCTATAGCTTGTGAGGAGTTTTCTTTATTTCAGGAGGGTCCGGATGCTTGTTTGTTCTCCTCCTCTGTTTGCTCGGTTGTCTGGATTTTCTCTGTGTAAAAGTTGTCGAGTGTTAAAGACTTCTTTTTCTTGTTGTTAATCTTTCTCTTCTGAACTTCCTGAGACTGGGTAGCCATCTTTAGCCCAGCAGCTTCTCAGGTTTATCCTCAAGCTCAGGGTCTGTCCGCGGTCAAGGCCCCTGGTGGACCCCCTTGCTTGATCGTCTGCTGGAGGTTTCTTTACAAGTCTCAGGGTGCTGCTTCCATAGTCGTATACCCATCTGCACTGGTTCCCCACTCAGGGTTTCAGAGCTTTAGCTTGTGGCTGTGTCTGGCTCCACCCACGCCTCCGCCTGTGCCTGTGATCTGAGTCCACGCTCTGTGCCCTACGTCCGCTCTTGGCGCCCTGCTCCTGCGTTCAAATTTTGTGTGCGTTCATTAGCTTTTTGGGGTCCTAAATCTTGCTGCTCTCAGGAACAGGCCCCGGAGCTGCCAATGACTCGATGGGTGCCCCAAACTTGCTCTATTTCTTTTTAGCTGTCTTCGGCGCTATAGGTGTTGTGTGTGGAGGGGGTGGGGGTGGGGTGGTTGCTCAGCCAGCGATTTAGCGAGAGCTGTTTCACCCCTTTATAGCATGGAAATGCCTCGATTCCATGTACCTTCCACGTTGTGCCCTGTTGTGGGGTTCCTCCGTTCGTCTGGATTTGTTTTTATGTCCCCTTGAGGTGCTTTGTGTGTTTTGGTCAGGAGAGGTTAAGAGCTGCTTCTTACTCTGCTGCCATCTTAACCCGGAACCCCCAGTATCTTATTTTTATTCTTTTTTGTATCTGTTTCAAGTGTGTTTCTTGTAAACAACATATTGTTGGATTTTGTTTGCTAATCCATTCTGTTTTTTTCCATTTATGTTAGCTTTAGTTGGTTATTAATGTCTCATGGAATCATTAGCTTCCATTTATACAATTCTAATTTTTAAGGAATATTTTATTTAGGGAGCTTTTCCCATTTAACAAATTTTCTTTTAAAGAACTTCTTTTTTGTTCAGTAAATGTTTGTTCTTCCTCTCTGATTTGGAAAATTTTGCTTTTCAAATCATTCTTTTTTTCAGTGGATTTTTATTCTTTTATCATCTGTCATTATTTATTTTATCATTATTGTTTTAAGTATCGTTTAATTCATTATTTTTAAGCTTCTTTAACCAAATTATTGATTCTCTTTTAATAATTCTCTTTCATCATTCTCCTTTCAGTAACCAATTTTATGTACCTTTATTATTTGTTTTAAAAAATTTGAGCTCTTGTAGGATTTCTTTTTGGGCTTATTTCCAATTATCTTTTTTCTTTGAGGCTTTACTTTTAGCTATTTGGACATCATTATTCTCTCCTAGTTTGCATTTTATTTTGCCTTGTCACTTCAGAGCTTTTTATTATCACGTTCTTTGTTGTTGTTTTCTCTCTTTCTGTAGCCTATTTTTTGAATTTTAATGTTATATTAAAATTAAGCCCTGAACCAGGTTTAGAGAGTGTACTGTCCTAAGCTTTAATTTTTGTTATTTTATGCTGCTTTCAGAAATAGTTCTTGGGGTCTGTTTTAGACACTGGAAGTTCTAAGTGCTTCAAACATGTTATATTTAAGAAGAACAGCAATCACTGCTCTCCTGACTTCTACTCTGCTATTTCTATAAAGTGCTAGTTTTTTCTCTTTGCTCTTGCTCTCCTGTAGAAGCTTGCATTCAACACTCTTTTCTGCCTTGGACCTGAGAGCAGGGGCTCTGATAACCTCGTGAGTGAACCCAAGCACTCCTTTCCTACCTCTTACTGTGATCAGGGGCCTTGTTCCTCTGTGGCCATGAGTGCTCTCAGTTCTTTTGGCCCTAGAACTCTAACTTGGAGCCCTACTCTCCTCTAGAGAATCCATTGTGTGTGACCATAATAGCTCTTCTCTGCCCTTGCAGTGTGACCAGACCCCTATTCCCATAGAGCCAAAAGTGCTCACGCTCCACCTTCAACCTGGAACTGTGACACTAAGTTATATATGGACAATACATCAAGGTACTGCACCCAGTACCAGGAAAAGGTCCCTGGTAACACTTTCTGACTTCTTGTCTATAGGCTAAGATCTCTGGAAGCTGCTACAGATGTCTCAGGTGGTTCCAAGGCCTGTTCTTAGCATTACCACAGCAATATTGCCAAGACTTTTAATGCTCTCTGGGCCAACCTCTTCAATGGTATCACAGATCTCTCTCCTTCTGCCAACTCCTTAAGTTTTCTTGGGCTGACAAATTGTCTCCACCTGAACTTTTGTTATCTCTAGTACCCCAGAATCTGATGAAAGGCATTATTTTTAAATTGTTTGGAGGGAAATGTTGGTAGAGCTCATGGGTTGTTACCTCTTTTCCATCATCTTGGCTCTGTCTCTGCCTCTGCCTCATGCTCTTTCAATAGGAATCACAATTTTCTTTTTAATTTTGTGAAAATAGAAAGTGCAAATGCTTGATTCTATATGAATGTGTTAGGAAAAATTTCACAGAAAGACATATATCAGTAAGATACTAGGCAGTTTTCAGGCAAAAAAAAAAGGTAAACGATGTCACGTGATAATTATTTTATTAGTTAAAGAGATATATTGTACATAGCAGTTAAAAATGGGAAATAGAACCAAAATTTTGACATACTCTGAATTGGAAGTGACAAAAGAATGCCCTTTTCTGACTTTTACTCAAACTAAAAGCCATTCTATTCTATTTCTGATGTGTCATCATTAGTCTTTGCAGAAAGATTTCAGATGAAGGTCTCACTATCACAACTAGAAGAACATCACACTTTTAGATTGCTCAATTGTTAGAAAAAGTTTCCTTAAATCAGTCCAACCTCTCCTTCCTTATAACTCTGACCCTATCAAGTGAAGCAACATAAATCTATCTTCTACCTAACACTTCTATCAGAATCTGAGGAAATCAATTATGGCCTAAGTCTTTCTCTACGAAAGACTAAATATAGTCAGTTGCTTCAACTGACACTCCTACCATTTGTGTTGTCCTCTTGTAGATATATTTTCCAGGTTGTCAAAAGGGTACATAAGAAATACCTCCCACAGAAGACTATTTTGTGTTTGTCATCTTTACCTTCTCATTCTGTATACTACGCCTCTTTAATATAACTTGGTATAGCCCTAGCATTATATTTACTTTATTTTTTTAACCCTTACCTTCCATCTTAGAATTAATACTGTGATTGGCTCAAGGAGGAAGAGTGGTAAGGGCTAGTTATTGGGATTAAGTGACTTTCCCAGCTGGGAAATTTCTGAAGCCAGATTTGAACCTAGGACTTCTGGTATTTAAGCCTGGCTCTCACTAAGCAACCCAGCTGCCCCCTAGCTCTAGCATTTTAGATGTCATAACAAATAAAGGATATTTTTTTTTAGTTCTGTAACATCTCCTGATATATCCTTGACTTAATTTTTACAAATGTACCCATTTTCACTCCACTTTTGGCAGCATGTATATGTTAATATAGACCTCATTATCACTTATACTGCCCAACCTCTAAATTCTTGAATTCAGAAATTCCTCCTTATGTCCATAATTTCCTGTTTTTCTACTTTTTCTACTCTATTACTCCTACTGAAAGTGTTCTTCATTCTCAATATAAGAGAACAAGACTTTAACCTCACTCTCTCTTGACAATCCATTTTTTGTATTCTTATTTTGCTTGTCACTATATCTAGCCTATGTCTCCTAGGTCAGTCATATCATAGTTTTATTCACTATTACTCTAGAATCTTTCACCTCCTTGATCTTGTGCTAACTCTCATTACACCATTGTTTAGTAATAATTTTTTTCACTTTTGCCTGCCAAAGGACCGTCATTGGCTACTGTAGGTTTCCCTTTTCTTTCTATCAAGTCTTTCTTATTTTTAGTATCTTGCACAAATCACTCCTCATCTTCTTACCTCCCTCCCTCCCTCTATCCCAGGCTGAACGAGAAAGATTTGAATGGGAATACAGTTAACCAGACAAATATAAGAGATATCTTGATGGTGGAAGAAAAAATTTGGAATTTGTATGTATGGGATGAAAGGAAAAGTCAAATTTTATTCCAAATGAACACAATATCCCCAATTTGGTTCAATCAAAACAAAGGATAGTGGGATTGGTTTTTCTAATACTGAACTCTAAAATAATGTTAGCTATCTTCATCATTATATGATGATCTTGATTTCAGTTGAATTTATACTTCTCTAAAATCTCTGGATCTTTTTTTAACATTTTTTAATATTCATTTTTAACATGTTTACAGGCTTCATGCCCCTACTTTCCCCTTCATCCCCACTCTCGCCCCACCCATGGTCGACACGCATTTCCACTGGTAGTAACGTGTCATCAATCAAGACCTATTTTCAAATTGTTGTTAGTTGCATTGGTGTGGTAGTTTTGAGTCAACATCCCCAATCATGTCCACACCAACCCATGCATTCAAGCAATTGTTTATCTTCTATGTTTCCTCTCCTGCAGTCCTTCCTCTGAATGTGGGTAGTGGTCTATACCATAAATCCCTCAGAGCTGTCCTGTGTCATTGCAGTGCTGCTAGTACAGAAGTCCATTACATTTGACTTTACCACAGTATATCAGTCTCTGTGTACAATGTTCTTCTGACTCTGCTCCTTTCGCTCTGCATCAGTTACTGGAGGTCATTCCAGTTTACCTGGAACTCCTCTAGTTTATTATTCCCTTTAGCACAATAGTATTCCATCACCAGCATATACCACAATTTGTTCAGTCATTCCCCAATTGAAGGACATATCCTCCTTTTCCAGTTTTTTGCCACCACAAAAAGCTCAGCTATAAATATTTTCATACAAGTCTGTTTATCTATGATCTCTTTGGGGTACAAATCCAGCAATGGTATGGCTGGATCAAAGGGCAGGCATTCTTTTATAGCCCTTTGAGCATGATTCCAAATTGCCAGCCAAAATGGTTGTATCAGTTCACAACTCCACCAGCAATGCATTAATGTCCCAATTTTGCCACATCTCCTCCAACATTCATTACTCTCCCCTTCTTTCATTTTAGCCAATCTGATAGGTGTGAGGTGATACCTCAGAGTTGTTTTGATTTGCATTTCTCTAATTATTAGAGATTTAGAACACTTTCTCATGTGCTTATTGATACTTTTGATTTCTTTACCTGAAAATTGCCTATTCATGTCTCTTGCCCATTTATCAATTGGGGAATGGCTTGATTTTTTATACAATTGCTTTAACTCCTTGTATATTTGAGTGATTAGACCCCTGTCAGAGTTTTTCGTTATAAAGATTTTTTCCCAATTTGTTGTTTCCCTTCTGATTTTGACTACATTGTTTTTGTTTGTACAAAAACTTTTTAGCTTAATATAATCAAAACCATTTAATTTACATTTTGTAATTTTCTCTAACTCTTGCTTGGTTTTAAAGTCTTTCCTTTCCCACAGATCTGACAAGTAAACTATTCTGTGTTCACTTAACTTGTTTATAGTTTCCCTCTTTATATTCAAGTCATTCACCCATTCTGAATTTATCTTGGTGTGAGATGTTGATCTAGACCTAATTTCTCCCATATTGTTTTCCAAATTTCCCAGCAGTTTTAGTCAAATAGTGGATTCAT
>NW_025381141.1:0-7813 GCF_016433145.1 Gracilinanus agilis | reverse complement strand
GATTCCCTTAGAATTTTGGCAAAAAGTTGGCAATGATTTGAAAACTTGTTGTATTGAGCATGGACTAGAACAAGTGCTGGAAAAAATTTCATTGGCTGCTGAAAAAATAACTTCATTATCTGGTCAAAATGCAGAGAATGAAATCTTTAAGGTGTCAGTGTTAGAATCAGAGGAGGAGGAAAAGGCTCATCGTAAATCAAAACGGAGCTCTAAAAGGCGAAGGAAAAAGTCACAAGCAGCAGACCCTCCTCCACCTAAAAACCTCTCTTCCAAAGAGGAAAAAGAGATAAAAGCAGAGGAGCCTCTGCCACTTGAAGCTCCAATTCTGCAGCCACAGCCCCAGAATATTGGGTTTAAAGGGGCAATTCAAAATGCTCAAAGGGATGGGGACATGTCATCATGCTTCCCTGTCATTTTTAAAGGAAATGGCTCTGATAATAGTGATGGAGAGAAGGAACCTTCATTGGGAACCTCTCCCCTATAAAGTTTTAAAAGAAATTAAGACGGTCTGTAACTCTTATGGCCCCACCAATGACTAAATTTAATCCAAGAATTCATCCTAGCTTAGTCAGTTCCTTGCTAGAGTTACTCAATTTTCTGAATAATAAACTTTCTTTTTTCTCCAGATTTCTTTAGCAATGAAAGATGTGATTTATTGATCTTTGATAGGATGTCATATATTTGTTAGAGTATGCATGAAATGCCTGGGAAATGTGTCCTTGATCAGTCTGTGTGTCTATATGTTGTGTCTATGTGTCTCTGATCAATTTGAATCTTAAGTTTTATTGTTGTGTTTGTCTGTGATCACAATGGAATTTTGGAGAAAATAAATCTCTCTCTTTCTCATTCATTCTGGAGGAATGGGAAAGACAGACAGAGGAGTTTGGAAAAATTCAGAAAAATAACATCTCTAATGGATTTCTGAGTGTTTTAAACTTTAAAAGAATTTAATTGATTAAAAGAAATCATATTCTCTGCTCTCATTAAGGCGAGAATCAACAAGATAATAATCCATTTCTTACTGGCCATAAGAAAAGGAACAAAGAAATCATAAGACAATAAAAGGGGACAGATTTGATCCCACCACCAAATTATATCAACAGGTTAAATGTTGAGATATATTTTTAATCAAATTTACCAAGGATTCTAAATGCAATCTAAGAAAAAAATTTATTCATACAGAAAAAGCAATGATTCTGAACTGTGTACTGAGGTACAGACGTGCAAATTAAAACTTTTTTAGTTAATCAGAATCATCAGTTCACCTAAATGCTTAACTGAGAGTGGTAAAAACTTTTTGGACTGCCACAAGTTTAATCTACCATTAATCACACTGATGTTAGTGAAAATCTTAACTTATAAATTATTAAAACAATACAATTGACTTATATTTTGTAATTAGACCCCTTTAATCAGAGAATGATTCATGAGAAAATTTTAAACCAAAATTGAATCATCCATGCTTCCTCAGTTTAGCAAGAAATAATTTTGGAAAGTCAAAAAACATAGTTCCTTTTTCTCGAAACTTACTCCCCTTTCTCTAATTCATTAGGATACATGTTTGCTAAGAATTTGAATAGATACTGATGGTATAGTATAAATTTATTGACTACCAGTTAGAAAATGGAATTTCAGTTAATTTTAAATATGCACAAAATTTATATTGAAGAAGTTATCTATTAAGACTTGCAGTGTGTAAAATATGGATTAAAATAATCGGATTTGCCAAAAATGCTTATCAAACTAAATTTGAGGATTGCAAAATAGAAGAGTAAAAGTATATAAGGATATTAGTTCATGATTTAAAAGAAATATTTAATCAGGTATGTAGATTTGTCCTAAGGTATAGAGAGGCCAGACTACAAGTTTTATTCTTCTTTTAGCAGAGGTCTGAAAGAATAATTAGCAAATGTAGGAAACCTTGCTAAGAAGTTTTAATCGGTAACAATTTGGACATAGTGAAGTTAAATTAATATTCATCTGGAAGTGATAAATCATCAAGGTTTTAAAATAATGAGGCAAATTTTATAAACGCAGTAACTAAAGAGTTAAAGAGCACAGCCACTTGAAAAGCGGCTGCAGCCTTGGACATGTTTCAAAAATAATTTAACCCCTTCTACATATAGGAGGGAGAGTCTCTGACTATAAATATTTTCAGCAACAGTTTTTACTAACTCAAACTCAGTAAAATGAAACAATTAATAAGAAGCTAATGTTAATTTTGTAACTTTCAGAAATCTGGTTCAATTTAAGTAGTTATCTCCATTTCAAATAATATTAGAAAATGCAAAAATAATTATTGTGACAACTTAAATTTGTGCTTTAAGTTACTAGATCCTAGTCAAATCATGTCTCCTATGTTCACTATTTCACTAGTATTTAAAGGTTAATTGAATAGATTGTATTCTCATAATATTTGTGATTTGTAGTAATGCATTAAAATCCAGAATATAAAATTATAACAAAATGCATAACCCTTATAATAATTTGATATCATTGTTAATATGTACTTGATTGTGATGGCATTAATATTATTATAATGTCTTTTACTTTGTAGTGATTTTGATGCAATTAAAACTAATTAACAAACTTGTCAATATTATAACATATAATGAAGAATGCATTTAACTAGAAATATTGATCATCTCAGTAATCCTAAGGGACCTGAATTAAAACTATTATTTGCAAAAGTAGGAATATTCCAAGGTAACTGATTGAAAATTTTGAAGTTTTAAAATCAATAACCTTTGAAGAGTAATTTTGTATCAAGATCAAAACATGTAAATCTTACAAGTACAATAATTTAATTAGTCATAGAGGGAAAAAAAACTGCTCCAGAGAAAAGGAATTTTCCTTACTTTTAAAAACTTAGTACTTCTAATAAACTTATTAACCCCTTCCTTACAATAAATTTAGCACCCAAAGGGATAATTAGCAACCTCATTGAATTTTGATGTGATACAGACAGAAGTGTTGCAAGCAAAGCTGATACAAATATTGGGTTTTAAGGAAATTGTTATTGAATGTTATCAAAACATGTACCTTATTTTGTGAAAACTGAAAACATATGTTCAAATGTAAACTATGTGTAAAAAATATTTGTTAAAAATTGATCATGCCTATTTACAATATTATATGATTTGTATTATGAACAAAAGTTTAAAGTAAACTGACTATCAAATAACCAGCCCCTGCCTTAACTTTCTCTAATCAAGATAACAGTAATGAAAAATTAATTCGAATCAAAGTTGTTAACTCTTTTTTCTGTATTATTGGAAAGAATTACCAGATAATTTATACATTGAGAATTATTGAAAAAGAAAATTTGTTTATCATATTTTGTAACATTATAATTTTTCATTGTGTATGTAAATCTTGGAAACCTTTCAAATGTTATTAGTAATAATTACTGTTTAAGGTAAAAGTCATTAGATTTGCAACTGATATTACTCATTTATGGATTATTGATTTGGATTCACCATTCAAAAGAAAGATATCATTGATAAATAATCCTTGACTCTTACCTGAAGTCAAACAATATTATACTCCCTTCCCTCCTTTTGCCATATTCAAAGCAAAGTAACATAATAATTGAGGCCCTGGAAATTTGAATATGTAAAGCAAGCCAATATGTTCCACTGTTTACTTAAGAAACTGTACCCATCCCAAGTGTTTTAAAGTTTAAATTCTTTTGAGAGTAATTTCAGGATAAGAAATTTGCCACCTTCTCAGAATCCAGACAACAAACCTGTTTGGAGAAGACACCATGAAGATGCCTACAGAGACCTACACTGCATTAAGAAGATCCAAAAATGAACTTTGGGGTGCAGTTGCTTGAACTATGGGTAGTTAAATGCATTTGTTTTGAACGTACGCTCTTGTGCCAAAGGGGACTGCCCCCTAATTGGCTTTAAAAAAAAATGTTTCTCTTGCCCTCCTAATCCAGGAGAACATAGATAAAGGATTAGAGGCCCAAATTAATGTTCTTGAAGAGGCTGTCTTATACATTGGCAATCAGATTCAACACATTAAGACTAGCTTTAAGTCAAGGTGTCATGCAGAATACAAATGGATCTGTGTGACCCCCCTTGTTTACAATCAGACAGATGTTCCTTGGGAGAATATACAACAACACATTCTCAGTGTATGGAATCATTCACAAGCCTCTATTGATCTAAAATTGCTACATGATCAAATTATGGTAATCAGTCATTCTTCTATTTCGGACTCCATCCCAAAATTGGCCTCCTCAATTTCTGAGAAAATTACATCCTACGTTACCCATAATAATTTGATTTATACCCTCACTGCTGCTGGATTTGCCTTTATCTTATTTTTAGTAATTTTGTCTTCCTTCCCAACGATCATTCCATCTCTTAGTAACACAGTAAGGCAAATTCAAATTGAGCTACACTCCCTACATTTAAAAACAAAAAGGGAAGAAATGTAGAGAGCCATAAACAAACAATTTGATCTGTAATTCATATAAGATCCAACTATAACTGATAATTATGACCAATTTTAACTTCTTTCAATATTCAAAGTTTTCCTGTCTTATAAATCATGTTATTTTGAAGAGAAGGGGGATATGTCGGGAGCTATTAAGAGAAATTAGTATCTCAAGTAGATATTTTTATCTGGACCCCTTCAAAAGATTAATACAGACCAGCAGAGCCGTGTATCAATCTTTCTGCCCTATCTAAATACAGGATGAGACAGGTGTGGGATATCTAAGATAAAAATCTGAGATTCCTCTTTTGATTCCTTTCATTGTTCTCACCTTTCTTCAAAATGCATTATAGTCTTATTGAAAAAGCTTTGGGCTCTCAGCACTCCAGCAGGAGGGGGGCTAAATCTGTTCCCCTTTAGCCGAGAACACAGATGGCTGGTACGGCCAAGGTCCAACTGTTGTCAGGGCATTTTGCCCAGAATTAAAAGTAAAAAAATGAGACTCAAAGAAATTTGTTTAATACCATCAAAGCTGAGAAACTGACGGGGCTTTCCAACCTAATGGAGATGTCCCAGGCTCCACTTAAAGATAACACATGTAGTTGATAGTTGAACATAGGTTTTTTTTTCACACCTGGAGGCTTCTAAGGCTTTTGTTTTGACTATAGTAAAAACATTGCTCTCTGTAACTGTGGGAAACTTTCTTGGGCTTTTGGGGGAAAGGGATCTTTAATTTCCTTTATAATAAAGTGGCTACTTCAGTATTTCTTGAAGTACAATGAGCAAACAAGCCGTGCTTCCAATCTGTTTCATTCTTTGCATCCAACGACCACCCAGGCCACTCAGATTAGTCTCTGGTTATAGAGCAGGACCTCTATACCTTCTCAGATCATAATGCAATAAAAATAATAATTAGTAAGGGCACCTGGACAGGAAAATCAAAAACCAATTGAAAATTAAACAATATGATTCTCCAAAACCAGCTAGTCAAAGAAGAAATCATAGAAATAATCAAAAATTTCATTGAAGAGAATGACAATGATGAGACATCCTACCAAACTCTGTGGGATGCAGCCAAGGCAGTACTCAGGGGGAAATTTATATCCTTGAGTGCATATATTAACAAATTAAGGAGGGCAGAGATTAATGAATTGGGCATGCAACTCAAAAAATTAGAAAGAGAGCAAATTAAAAGTACCCAGATGAAAATTAAATTAGAAATACTAAAAATTAAGGGAGAAATTAATAAAATCAAAAGTAAAAGAACTATTGAATTAATAAATAAGACTAGAAGCTGATATTTTGAAAAAACAGATAAAATAGACAACGTACTGGTCAATCTAATAAAAAAAGGAAAGAAGAAAACCAAATTGACAGTATTAAAGATGAAAAGAGAGACCTCACTTCTAATGAAGGGGAAATTAAGGAAATCATTAAGAACTATTTCGCCCAATTATATGGCAAAAAATATAACAATTTAGGAGATATGGATGAATATTTACAAAAATATAAATTGCCTAGATTAACAGCAGAACAAATAGAATACCTAAATAATCCCATATCAGAAAAAGAAATTGAACAAACCATCAAAGAACACCCTAAGAAAAAATCACCAGGACCTGATGGAT
The DNA here is from genome assembly GCF_016433145.1 of Gracilinanus agilis. Lineage (NCBI taxonomy): Eukaryota > Metazoa > Chordata > Mammalia > Didelphimorphia > Didelphidae > Gracilinanus > Gracilinanus agilis. Next base: position 1,736 of record NW_025381141.1, on the reverse strand, counting down.
TCACAAGTGAATTCTATCAGACATTCAAAGAGCAACTAATCCCAATACTATACAAATTATTTGATATGAAAAGTAAAGAAGGAGTCCTACCAAATTCCTTTTATGACACAAATATGGTACTGATTCCAAAGCCAGGTAGACCAAAAACAGAAAGAAAACTATAGACCAATCTCCCTAATGATCATAGATGCAAAAATATTAAATAGAATATTAGCAAAGAGACTTCAGCAAGTAATTAAGAAGATCATCCACCATGATCAGGTGGGATTTATACCTGGAGTACAAGGATGGTTCAACATCAGGAAAACCATCCACATAATTGACCATATCAACAGTCTAACAAACAAAAAAGCACTTGATTATCTCAATAGATGCTAAAAAAGCTTTCCTAAAAATAATAAACAGTATATACCTAAAACCATCAACAAGCATTATATGCAATGGGGATAAATTAGAAGCCTTCTCAATAAGATCAGGAGTGAAACAAGAATGCCCATTATCACCTCTATTATTCGACATAGTACTAGAAACACTAGCAGTTGCAATTAGGGAAGAAAAGGAAATTGAAGGTATCAAAATAGGCAATGAGGTGACTAAGCTATCACTTTTTGCAGATGATATGATGATCTACTTAAAAAATCCTAGAGAATCAACTAAGAAGCTTGTAGAAATAATCAACAACTTTAGCAAAGTTGCAGGATACAAAATAAATGCACATAAATCATCAGCATTTCTATACATTTCCAACACATTAGAGCAGCAAGAGGTAAAAAGAGAAACACCATTTAAAATTACCCTAGACAATATAAAATACTTGGGAATCTATCTACCAAAACAAACACAGCAATTATATGAAAACAACTACAAAACACTTTCCAAACAAATAAAACTGGATCTCAACAATTGGAAAGCCATTAATTGTTCATGGGTAGGATGAGCTAACATAATAAAAATGACCATCCTACCCAAATTAATATACCTATTTAGCGCCATACCTATCAAATTACCAAAAAACTTCTTTACAGAATTAGGAAAAACTATAACAAATTTCATTTGGAATAACAAAAGATCAAGAATATCAAGGGAAATAATGAAAAAAATGTGAAGGAAGGGGGCCTAGAAGTACCAGATATTATACTATACTATAAAGCAGCAGTCATCAAAACAATATGGTACTGGCTAAGAGACAGAGAGGAGGATCAGTGGAATAGACTTGGGATAAATGACATCAGCAAGACAGTGTATGATAAACCCAAAGAGCCCAACTTTTGAGACATGAATCCACTATTTGACAAAAACTGCTGGGAAATTTGGAAAACAATATGGGAGAGATTAGGTTTAGATCAACATCTCACAACCTACACCAAGATAAATTCAGAATGGGTGAATGACTTGAATATAAAGAGGGAAACTATAAATAAGTTAACACAAAATAGTATACCTGTCAGATCTCTGGGAAAGGAAAGATTTTAAAACCAAGCAAGACTTAGAGAAAATTACAAAATGTAAATTAAATGGTTTTGATTATATTACACTAAAAATTTTTTGTACAAACAAAAACAATGTAGTCAAAATCAGAAGGGAAACAACAAATTGGGAAAAAATCTTCATAATGAAAAACTCTGACAGGGGTCTAATTACTCAAATATACAAGGAGTTAAATCAATTGTGTAAAAAATCAAGCCATTCCCCAATTGATAAATGGGCAAGAGACATGAATAGGCAATTTTCAGGTA
>NW_025381140.1:0-1590 GCF_016433145.1 Gracilinanus agilis | reverse complement strand
ACACAAATTTCAAAAACTATGAAATACATACACATTTGTTGTTCAGTAATTTTTCAGTCATGTCCAACTTTTTCGTGACCCCATTTAGGGTTTTCTTAGCAGACACTGGAGCAGTTTACCATTTTCTTCCCCAGCTCATTTTATAGATGAATAAACTGAGGCAAACAAGATTAAGTGACTTGCTCAGGGTCACACAGCTAGTCAGTATCTGAGGCCAGATTTGAACTCAAGAATATGAGTCTTGGGTTCCAGGTTAAGATGGCGGCAGAGTAAGAAGCAGCTCTTAACCTCTTCTGACCGAAACACACAAAACTCCTCAAGGGGACATAAAAACAAGTCCAGACGAACGGAGGAACCCCAAAACAGGGCACAGCGTGGAAGGTACGTGGAATCGAGACATTTCCAGGCTAAAAAGGGCTCTCCTTAAATCGCGAGCTGAGCAACCACCCCACCCCCACCCCCTCCACACTCACCTATAGCTCCGAACCCAGCTAAAAAGAAATAGAGCAAGTTTGGGGCACCCATCGAGTCATCGGCAGCTCCGGGACCTGTTCCTGAGAGCAGCAAGACTTAGGACCCCATTAAGTCAAGAACGCACGCAAAATCTGAGCGCGCGGGAGCAGAGAGGGGACGCTGGGCGCAGAGAGTGCCGGCTGAGCAGAGGCGTGGGTGCCGGCTGAGCAGAGGCGTGGGTGGAGGCAAACACAGCCAGAAACTAAAGCCTAAGTGGGGAACCAGTGCAGACGGGTATACGACTGTGGAAGTAGCTCCCTGAGACTTGTAAAGGAACTTCCTGCAGAGGACCAAGCAAGGGAACCCACCAGGGGGCTTGACCTTGGAAAAGACTAGAACTCAGACCTCAGGAGCCAATAGATCTCAGACAGACACTGAGAGCGAGGATAAACCTGAGAAGCTGCTGGGCTAAGGATGGCTAATCAGTTACAGGAAATTCAGAAGAGAAAGAATAATAACAAAAAAAAGAAGTCTTTAACACTCGACAGCTTCTACACAGAGAAAATCCAGACAACCGAGCAAACAGAGGAGGAGAACAAACAACCATCAAGACCCTCCCCAAATAAGGAAAACTCCTCACAAGCTATGGAAGAGTTCAAATCTGAGATTTTGAGGAAAATGGAAGAGATCTGGCAAGAAAATAACAGCTTAAAAGGTAGAATCTTGCAATTGGAAAGTGAGGCTCAGAAACCAAATGAACTGATAAGCAAATTGAACACAAGAAATGACCAGATTGAAAAGGAATACCAGAAGATTATGGCCGAAAACAAGAAGATTATGGCCGAAAACCAATCCATAAAGGCTAGAATTGAGCAAGTAGAAACTAATGATCTCTCAAGACAACAAGAACAAATAAAACAAAGCCAAAAGACTGAAAAAATAGAAGGAAACATGAAATATCTCAATGAGAGAGTGACAGACCAAGAAAACCGGTCTAGAAGAGACAATTTGAGAATAATTGGTCTTCCAGAAAAACCAGAAATTAATAAAAACCTGGACTCTATACTAACAGAAATAATTCAGCAAAATTGCCCTGAAGTCCTACAACAAGAGGGCAATACAGACATTGAAAGGATT
>NW_025381139.1:0-4057 GCF_016433145.1 Gracilinanus agilis | reverse complement strand
CACCATGATCAGGTGGGATTTATACCAGGAATGCAAGGATGGTTCAACATTAGGAAAACCATCAACATGATTGACCATATCAACAGTCTAACAAACAAAAATCACAAGGTTATCTCAATAGATGCTGAAAAAGACTTTGACAAAATACAGCATCCATTCCTATTCAAAACACTGAAAAGTATAGGAATAGAAGGACCCTTCCTAAAAATAATAAATAGTATATACCTAAAGCCATCAATAAGCATTATATGCAATGGGGATAAATTAGAAGCCTTCCCAATAATATCAGGAGTGAAACAAGGATGCCCATTATCACCTCTATTATTCAACATAGTACTAGAAACACCAGCAATAGCAATTAGAGAAGAAAAAGAAATTGAAGGTATCAACGTGTGCAAGGAGGAGACTAAGCTATCACTCTTTGCAGATGATATGATGGTCTACTTAAAAAATCCTAGAGAATCAACTAAGAGGCTGGTAGAAATAATCAACAACTTTAGTAAAGTTGCAGGATACAAAATAAATGCACATAAATAATCAGCATTTCTATATATTTTCAGCACATCATAGCAGCAAGAGGCGGAAAGAGAAACACCATTTAAAATCACCCTAGACAATATAAAATACTTGGGAATCTATCTACCAAAAGAAACACAGCAATTATATGAAAACAATTACAAAACACTTTCCAAACAAATAAAACTGGATCTCAACAATTGGAAAGCCATTGATTGCTCATGGGTAGGATGAGCTAACATAATAAAAAATGACCATTCTATCCAAATTAATTTACCTATTTAGCACCATACCTATCAAACTACCAAAAAACTTCTTTACTGAATTAGGAAAAACTATAACAAATTTCATTTGGAATAATAAAAGATCAAGAATATCAAGGGAAATAATGAAAAAAAAATGTGAAGGAAGGAGGCCTAGCAGTACCAGATATTAAACTATACTATAAAGTAGCAAGCATCAAAACAATATGGTACTGGCTAAGAGATAGAAGGGAGGATCAGTGGAATAGACGTGGGGTTAATGACATCAGCAAGACAGTGGATGATAAACCGAAAGAGCCCAACTTTTGGGACATGAATCCACTATTTGACAAAAACTGCTGAGAAATTTGGAAAACAATATGGGAGAGATTAGGTTTAGATCAACATCTCACACCCTACACCAAGATAAATTCAGAATGGGTCAATGACTTGAATATAAAGAGGGAAACTATAAATAAGTCAAGTGAACACAAAATAGTATACCTGTCAGATCTCTGGGAAAGGAAAGATTTTAAAACCTAGCAAGAGTTAGAGAAAATTACAAAATGTAAATTAAATGGTTTTGTTTATATTAAGCTAAAACGATTTTGTACAATCAAAAACAATGTAGTCAAAATCAGAAGGGAAACACCAAATTGGGAAAAAAAATCTTTATAACAAAAAAACTCTGACAGGGGTCTAATTACTCAAATATACAAGGAGTTAAAGCAATTGTATAAAAAATCAAGCCATTCCCAATTGAAAAATGGGCAAGAGACATGAATAGGCAATTTTCAGGTAAAGAAATCAAAAGTATCAGTAAGCACATGAGAAAGTGTTCCAAATCTCTAATAATTAGAGAAATGCAAATCAAAACAACTCTGAGGTATCTCCTCACACCTAGCAGATTGGCCAAAATGAAAGAAGGGGAGAGTGATGAATGTTGGAGGGGATGTGGTAAAATTGGGTCATTAATGCATTGCTGGTGGAGTTGTGAACTGATCCAACCATTCTGGCTGGCAATTTGGAACTATGCTCAAAGGGCTATAAAAGAATGCCTGCCCTTTGATTCAGCCATACCATTGTTGGGTTTGTACCCCAAAGAGATCATAGATAAACAGACCTGTACAAAAATATTTATAGCTGGGCTTTTTGTGGTGGCAAAGAACTCGAAAAGGAGGGTATGTCCTTCAATTGGGGAAGGTTGAACAAATTGTGGTATAAGCTGGTGATGGAATACTATTGTGCTAAAAGGAATAATAAACTGGAGGAATTCCATGTGAATTGGAAAGACCTCCAGGAATTGATGGAGAGTGAAAGGAGCAGAGCCCGAGGAACACTATACACAGAGACTGATATACTGTGGTAAAATTGAATGTAATGGACTTCTATACCAGCAGCAATGCAATGACACAAGACAGCTCTGAGGGATTTATGGCAAAGAAAGCTACCCACATTCAGAGGAAGAACTGCAGGAGAGGAAACATAGAAGATAACCAATTGCTTGAATGCATGGGTTGAGGCGGACTTGATTGGGAATGTAGACTGGAAACTACCACACCAATGCAACTAACAACAATTCGGAAATAGGCCCTGAACAAGGACACATGTTACAACCAGTGGAAATGTGCATTGGCCATGGGTGGGGAGATAGCAGGGGGTGAAGAGGAAAGTAGGTGCATAAAGCATTTAACCATGTTAAAAATGAATATCAATAAATGTTTAAAAAATGATAGAGTACCCCAAAATGCTTTTGTTTATGTGTGTTTGATCTATTGATTATTTAATGATATGGATATTGTTTGACATTTTCTCTTGATGTTAAAATAAATGTTTGAAAATTAAAACAAAAAAGTATGCAACTGTCAATTGTAAACAAATATTTGAAATTCCTGGTTTTTCCACTTTTGTCATTTACATTTGAAGTTGGAATTGATATCTACTGGACTGGAAATATGGTTGTTAGAATTTTAAAGATTTTAGACTTGGGGACAATCTAATAGCAAGTTTGTCTTGGGATAATTTGACAAGTTTCAGAGAAATAATGTCATATATCTTTGTTTTAATTGTACACTGCCGTGGATATAAAAGATTTGAATTCAAATCCTGACTTTACTCCATGCGTTTGGTTTGACGTTAGTAAGTTATCTCCTTTATGCTTCATTGTCCTTCTCTATAAAATTCAAAGTTTGGAATAGGTAATCTCTAAAGTTTATGATGCTATAATGATGTACGGTTTTATTTCAATGCCTTTATTTTTAAACTTCTTTTGGCATTTTGAATTCCAAATTCTCTTCTTCTTTCTAGGCTTTTCTTCATTCATTGAAATTGCAAGAAATGTGAAGTCTATTATGCAAGTGAAGTAACACATCATGTATTTGCATTATTCATTATGTTGCAAAAAAGCAAGAAAATAAAGTGAAAAAAGTATGCCTCAGTTACAGTTGATTATCATAACAATTTTAGTGAGTACAGTATTCCCCTGGTTTGCCTTGGTTGATTTTCCTTCATTTCATATGACTCTATCTAAGTTTTTTTCCTGAAACCATACTGTTCATCATTTGTTATAGCTCAATAGCACTCCATCACAATGATATACCACAATTTTATCCTTCATTCTACATTTAATGGAAATCCCCTCAATTTTCAAATCTTTGCCACCCCAAAAAAGTTACTATAAATATTCTTGTACAATTTATCCTAAACAAAGCTATCATCATATCAGTTTCATGAGTGTCAGTGGACTGATAATTTTATTTTTGTATGTGTTGACATTATAAAGATGGTGATTGTGATAGCTATAAGTTATCCAACACTTTAAAAGGTTTTCAAAACTTTCCATAGGATACATAATAGCTAGCAATTATTAACACTTCCTACATTCCAGGCACTGTGCTAAAAGCTTTATATATATCATTTCATTTTTTTCTTTATAACCACCCTGGATGGTAAGTAGTATTATAATCTCTACTTTACAGATAAGAAAATTGAGACCAACAGAGACTAAAATACTTGCCTGAAGTGACATAGCTAGGAAGTATCTGAAACCATATTTGAACTTAGGTCTTCCTGACTTCAGACTAGTGCTCTAACCTTTGTACCACCTGACTGCCTACATCATCTTATCTGATTAGATTAATAATTTAGCAATGTAAAAGGTAAATTAGTAAATTAAAAAAAAATTTCTTATAAACTGCAAAAAACATTAGGACAAACATGAATGACAAAGAAAAATGTAAAGTTTTCAGACACCTTATTTTCATAATGTTGTGCTATACAGAAGAGAATATCTATCCTTT